>NC_068938.1:174072423-174372423 GCF_016801865.2 Culex pipiens pallens | reverse complement strand
AAATTGAAACGTTGAACTATTAAAAATCACACCTCGCATGACAGTTGGAGCGCACTTCAAGTGCGGAAAAAAATGTCGCGCTCATTAGCGGGGAGGGAGCTTAACTTATCTTTCGCAATTTCGAAATCATTAAAAATTAGCTCTATCTCTCTTCCCGTCAAACCGAACCGCGCCGGATTTGCGTGCAGACCCAACTTCTGAGACCTTAAAATTTGACGGCTCGCCACCAAAGTCTAAGTGCTCCTCTTTGCTGTTGAAAAGCCTCTAGGTTTAGCGTACTCTCTATGCTAATCAGCAGAACATGAGCGCAATGCTTTCGGACTCCAAAGTCGGTGCTTCGGCGAGGTCGTCGGTTAAGGTAAGACAAAGGGGAAAGAGGGGTAGCAAATAAAAATTAAAATGAAATAAAGGTAATTAAGGCAGAAAGGAAGAACGACCACTACGTGGAGTGAAAAACGACCATAAAAATAATCTGTAAAAAGCATTTATATTTAATTACGCGTCAGCATCACCTTTAATTAATATAATTTCGCCAGGTAGTACCACTGTTTACGTCGCGCGCAAAACCACGGAGAGCTTCTTTTTATGAGGTTTTTTTTTTTGTTGGAGGGTCCTCTGGAAGAGAAGACATAAAACTTTCAATTTTGGGGGCCTTTAATTTCTGCGGGCAGGTTCAGAAACTGAGATTCTTCGTCGAAAGAATGTGTTTATTTCGACCTAGTTATGGTTAATTACACTTTTTTTCGAGAAAAAGAAGCCAAAAATCGTTACAGAATCTGCTGACCACACACGCACACACCTGCTCCAGTACTAATGACGAGCCTGTCCAGTCGATTAGTTACACCGTGTAAAACGGCATTTAATTTGACTGCGCGTCCGTTCAAGCTCGCCGCAGCGCTTCCATTAAAGGCCATAAATTACCCACCTGGCCTGAACTGTCACAACTATTGAAAGTGTGCCCGCGACGACGTCCGAACATCGTATTATAATTATGTCCCAACCCGATCCAGTTCGCTTCTCTCTCTCTCTCGCTTTTTTTGCCGGGTCGAGAGCATTCGATTCATATCAGCTTCATTAAAGTGCGACGAGTTCCGGAGTTGGTGTTCTGAAGAAGAAGAGTTTTTGAGCTATCCGTGGACCGGTGTGTGCCTTACAGCGTTTTACTATTTAATACTATAGTCACCAAGCCGGGTGCAACACTGCTTCTGCTTCGAAGGGGTTTTGCTGTTTGGACGTTGAAAGGTTGTCTACGGAAATGGTTGTGACTGCTTTTTTTGTCGGTGCCAATTGGAGTTGGTTTTATTGGCAATTGATTGGAAAAGATTTGGAATTTGCTTTATGAAAAGTTAGCAACTGAAATATTTCAAACTCATATCATGGAAATGATTTCTATTGAACATTATTGTTAGAGTTTTTTAAAACATTTGATTTTGATAAAAATGTAACTTAGATTTATTTGTTGAGGAAATATTTAAATTAAATTATAAACAGTTATTTTTTAACTTCCTCAATTCAAGCCCTTTGATTTTTATTTTTTAAAGCAAAATGTACATTAAGATTCTTATGAAATATTTCAGTTTTCTGTTTAAATTAAATTATTCAATGGCGTACTAAGCTTAAAAAACAGAACCAGAATTTATAAATGCAAGAAAAGAACAATATTCTTCTAATGCTTTTATATCTTGTTTGGATTTCTTGCAAAGCCAGTAAAATAAGAGTAATAATAAATCATTTAAAATGATTTTTTTTATAAGTAAAAGCAAAGGAATCAAGCAAATATAGACTTTTTATTATCAAAGTTGTTACCAAATTTAAAAAATACATTAAACGTTTTACACCAATTTTTTCATCAAAAAAAGGTACTCGATTGACAATTTTAAATTTAAATCAAACTGAGGTCTTATCGCACTGATAAAAATTTAAGGAAAAAGTTATAATTAAATACAGTCCACTCTCCAGTTATTGATCTTCTCTATCTCAATATTTTTCAATTTATCGATGGTGTCTTCAGTCCCTTCAAACTGCATACATGCTTGGATGCTCTTCTCTCCACAACATTCTCTTTCTAGCTCAAAGAATCTCTCTCTCTCTCTCTCTCTCTCTTTCTCTCTCTCTCTCTCTCTCAATGTTTTCAAATAGTCAAAAATCCCTATTTGTTGAAACAAACTAAAAAATAAATGTTATACATTTTTTTTTTGTAAAAGTTTGTAATAATTTATTTACAATTTTTGAATTTGTTTAACAATCTTACATATGCCTTAAATATTTGATGAAATTATCGAACTTCATTCAATGATGTGAGGAGGAAAAAATGAAAAAAATGGCACATTAGTGCAGTTGTTTTACAATCGCTAGTTATCGAATAATCCTTGTTTTAAATTTAAAAAATCACAAATAAAAAAAATAATTGCAAATTTTTATGAGCATTGTAAAAAACCACTTTTCATAGATAGATTTTTCCAAATCTTGATACAAAAAAAAACATTAAATTTTATGGTCCTAACTTTAACATTTAAATCTTCAAAAAAATTATCATTAATATTAACAGTTCAACAAGATAATCGAATATTATATTATATTGAATATATTTGAGCAGTTCTCTAAGGAATCGGTCTTGTTTCTTAAATTTTAATTTTTGTATTTTTTAATCCGGCTGAAACTTTTGTGGTGCATTCGGTATGCCCAAAGAAGCCATTTTGCATCATTAGTTCGTTCATATTGTTTTCCATACAAATTTTGCGCTGTCCATACAAAAAAGATATGTGAAAATTCAAAAATCTGTATCTTTTGAAGGATTTTTTTGATCGATTCGGTGTCTTCGGCAAAGTCTATACCTAGATATGGACTACACTGAATTTATTTTTTATTTTTTTATACGTTTTAGAGGACATCAAAGGTCCGCTTCACAATGTTAAAATATGAAACATTCGTAAAAATTTTCGATCTTTTCGAAAAAAATTTCAACAACATTTCAAAAGGGCGTAATATTGCATGTTTGGACCGTTTGAAATGTTAGTCTTGATTTTAAATTTTTGAAAATATTTTTTTCAAAGAGATCGGAAAATTTCACGAATGTTTCATATTTTAACATTGCAAATCGGACCATTAGTTGCTGAGATATCGACATCGATCGAACTAAAGTAAGAGAAGATTGAGAGGATGATGTATTAGAATTCAAATCATAATGCAGATGCAGATGGAGGGAGCGGGGGCAATATGATTGATTGGATTTTCAATTTTAACTTCCAACATTGCCGAAAACATATAATTTTCTAAAAACATTTAATACATTTTATGATTATTCTTAATTTATGCTTCTGTTGATTTTTTTAATATTAAGACAAATTCTATATAATCGAAATGAACAATAAAAATGCCCAAAAATTTAAGATACATAACTCGAGTTAGATTTATAAAATTGGGCTTCAAATTTATTATTCCCTGAATATTCCATAAAACTACAAGAAAAAAATGGAGTGCATATTACCCTCTTTCCTGAATATTTTTGATGATATTAGTTTGCAATATAAAAGTTAATGTCTGAAGGAAAAAAAAAGTTTGGGAAAAAATGGAAAAAAACTGAGGTAAAAAAATAAAAGCTGGACACATTGGCAAAACTGAACCTCAAACCTTATCTTCCCGCAATCTTTAGGAGGATCATTCCCTTCCCGAGCACTTTTTATCCCACCGGCGCAATTATACACATTTGCACAAATTAAGCAAACTTCACACACCACACCTTCCAGAGGGTCCCAACCCAGGTCCATCCCCGCATCGTGGTCCTCCCCCATCCCACCTTACTTCGCGTTTCCAAAGATAACTTTTTGTCACTAGTAGACAACTGTGTGGCAATCGCCGCAGCAATACGCAATCAGGGGGCCGCCGCACATCCCATTCGCAGAAATGTGCCAATAAAAGAGAAACAGTGAGACAGACTCGGAAAGCTCTGCAGGAAAAAAAACCCTTTTAAAAGCTTGCTTTGGGCTTAGTCCGGAGCAGCAGCTACTTGGCGAGAGCAGCCACCACATGTGTGCCATTTCATGAATAAAAAACTATTTTATTGCGGTTTAAACAGATAAAGTGTTTTTTTTTTGTTTTGAGCCTGGACCTCCATTCAGTGTTGCCATCAGGGGCAGCTGGTCCTCGGAAGATTCGTCGCAAAGACAAGTAGATGAGAAATATTTGAGTAATTTTTGGGATGACAGTTCGTTGTAGTTTCGGAATTCTCCACCACCTTCAGTGGCGCTGGAAACTTTTGACAGTTCAAGATGGTAAAAAATGGTAAATTGTAATTTTCTACAAATCTCATTGTCTGTGACCAGAGAGGGGTCGACATTAGCAAATTCCAATGTTGTCGCCTGTTCAGTGCTTCAGATATGTCCAAAATAAAATCTGTGTGGAGTGCGGAGCAAAAGTGCTATCGTCACTTTGTAGCCCCTAGTGCGTCGCGCCCAACTTTGTAGAGATTTCCTCAATACGGAACATTCGATATCAAAACTTCCTCCCAGTCTTTGCCCAGCCTGCAATTATGCGCACATTTATGCTTAAGGTCCCTCTCGTGCCCAACATGGCCCGTGTTCCAAAAGCAGTGCACAGACCCGTGAATATGTTTCAATGATTGTGGCCCCACCACAAGTGGTCATATGTGGGCAAACGCTCTTTTTTTTTGCTGTTGACCCCACCTGGGCTTGGGACGCCCACTCGCGATAGGTTTTTCATTTATTATTCCCCGGCTTTCGTCACCTACCTCAATTGCCCTCCTAACACTACCCCCTGGTGTGCGTATGTATAAACGGTTTTTTTTATTTTGGGTAGAGGGTGAGGTAAGGCCACCCAACGCAATTGTAGTTCGATGGTTGCACGGGGGATGACAAAGTCGTTGAGCACTGAATTGCAAGATTTTCTAGAAAATTCAAATAAAAAAGTTAATTTCATAATTAATTATCAATTATTATTCATTAATGAGAAAGATTTTAGCTAAAACCAAAATATTTTTGAAACCACAAAATACAGCACAAAATCATCATAAAAAAATCTGTTAACGCTCATCAAGAGAAAAAAATCTGAAGGCTCTCTTCTCTCGCGCCCCAAAGATCGATAATAAAATCAGAAAAAAATCATCATCTAGATTATCCGATGGAACATCTATTCCACTTCTACAGAAGTAGATCACAAGTCAAAAAATTGACTGTCTTTTTGCAGATGGGCAATATGTGTAAACAAAATGAAATAAATAATTTTAAGTTGTCCAACAAGGAAATTCACAAAAAATCTTCAGCTGATAGATTTTCTTCGACAGGTTCAGGAGCGATTTTATTTTGCATATTTCGCAATTGAAGAAAGTTCGCAAGCGAAAACTTTTCGCGATTAATTTATCCCTGGCTTATGCCAATGCCAAGTGGTTGAGATCGAAGTGGAGGCAAAAAAAAATCAAAATAACTCAATTTCAAGCTTTGATCAACATTTTTTAAACAATGTATAAAAAAATCTCAATTCCAATTTCTAATCCGATGTCTTAGAATAAAAAAAGCGCTTAACATTGTTTTCGAAATAGTTTCCAATAGATTTTTAAGTTTTTTTCAGTTAAAATTAAAACTGAAAAGATAAAATATACCTAAAATAAATATTTCTTCCAAGAAACATTTGCTTATAATACTGATCAGAATAAATTTTCAAATTTTATATTTTATATTAAATTTGAAAACATTTAAAAATGTTTGATGATAATGATTAGGCTTAGTGATTTTTCACGCTAAAAAATTGCAAATTTCACGGGGACCTTAATTTTAAAACACCAAATTTCACGGAAATTTCGCGGAACGTGAAAAATGGTAAAATAACTATCAAAATCTTATGTTAAACATACAGAAATTACATTTTTTGCTTAATTATACATTGTTTTCAATAAAAATAAAAGTTCCTAACGTTCAACGTGGCACTAAAAAAAACTTTTAGTAATTTAAAAAAATCCACTTGGTTTATGGTTGGGCTCTATATCTACTTTGAAACTAAAATGTAGGGCATGCAAATTATCATTAATTGAGCTGCTTTTTTAATGTTCGACTAATACAACTAAACAGTTTTCGCTGATTTGCTACTATTTTATCCTTTACATTTTATTGAAATTCTTATCAAAGCCAAATTCAACAAAACAACTTTAACTTTTTTATGGCATTTTGTCCAGTTGAACATATTTTTAGAGTTTTCATCACTTTTCAAAAACTAAATTTAAAATCGATAGGCAAAAGTAATTTAATCTGTAACGAAATCTTCAAAATTTTCTTCAAAATCCGAACAGAAAACAAACATTTTTTTTTTAATTTCCACGGGAGCCATCCACCGAAGTATTTAAATATCGTGAAAATTAAACAGGTGAAATTTTCTTAAAGGTGACTTTAAAGATAAAAAAACCGAATAGAAAAAAACCAACTAATAAATATTAATTTAATGTTGAATAACCAAGCATGAATCTTTTAACATCTTTCAAAATTAATGAAAATATTGCTAAATTAATTTAGTTTCCTAAGTAAAATTTATGAAATATTTTTTAGAGTATCAAATAAAGAGCAATCTATTTTCTCAATATGTTTCTTTGCTCTGATGAATTAGAATTTTTCTATCTTTTTTTTTGCTCCTCCGTATACTCATTGACCGGAGGAAAAGGGAAAGACGACTTCTTTCACTGAATGCTACTTTAAAAAAAATTGTTTGCTTTTAATTGATTAAAAAAAAAATCAATAAAATGTAAAGAAAAAAACTGTGCAATCTTTAAAAAAAATATCACAATTCACTTTTTTAATCGAATTTAACATGTTTCGGTTGAAAAAGACAGAGTTTGTAAAAAATACGTGAATATTTTTTTTCTTTGACTGATTTTTGTTAACATCGTTTAAGTTTTCGCAGCATTCACTTCTTAGTAAATGTTGTATCAATTTCATGTTAATGTTGGTTTTGCTAACATTTTTTTAAATGGTTCATATCACATTTTTCAATTGAAAACTAATAAAATTTAAGTCTTTTATGAATGAAATTTTGATTATATTATTATTTTTTCATATCACATTTTACAATTGAAAACTAATAAAATTTAAGTCTTTTGTGAATGAAATTTTGATTATATTATTATTTTAAAGAATTGGTCTGAGAAAAATTGATAAATTTCACGGGATTTCACGGAAATCTTCAAATTTCACGAATTTCACGCTGTCCGCGAAATCGTGAAAATTCACTAACCCTAATAATGATGATTGAAAGATTAGGACTAAGATTTCTAGTTTTCGAAATATTTCTGCAAAATATTTCACAACATATTTATCTGTATAATTACAGTATAATTGCTATAATACAGCAAAATATTAATGAATTTAACGAAGTATATTGTTCTCAACATTTTGAGTTTTTTTTCTTTTGCCAAAACTCAAAATTTCCAAACATTCAGAAAGTCCCAATTTTGATTAAAACACAAAAAATACATTGAAAAAAATAAAATAAAATAGAAGTATTACAGTTTTAAACAAATTTTATCAAATTTTTAGCAATCATATTTTTTAACTCTCTGATTTTATTTACGAAATTTTTTATTGAGGAGGGAGAGGGTTCGAGAAACTAGTGACTAGCTAATGTACCCTCAGAACAGGGCCGTAGCCAGGATTTTTGTTCGGGGGGGGCTTGGGTGCAAAAATTCAAGGAGTATAAAAATCAGCAAATCATTTATACCATCACTTGGTTTGTGGTATAATTATTGAGATGAATTGTAAAATTTTAATGTAATGTATGCAAAAAAGTTTTCGAAGATTTTCATATTAAGTTATCAATGTATTTATTGAAGAAACTCGTTCGTCATTTTTTTCTTTATTTTAACAGCTAGTTTGTATTAAAGGAGTAGAGAAAGTGTTTTTTTTTAACATTTTCTTGAATTGTTTAATTGTAATCCAATTTCGTGATAAACGTCGCTAAATTTAAAATATACTTTTGAAAGCATAAATTTTTTTTAAAAGAAATATCGATTTATCTAACCATAAGTATTATGTTTTCTGTATTTTATACTGAGAGAAATTTTAAACCGTCTGGATTTACATTTTCAGCTGTGTGATAATTGTGATGGTTTATCTAACATTTTTCATTTTTTCCAGCACAACATTAAACTCATAACTGAAATATTTGTTTTTCTTAAAATTTTATAAACAAACTTAAACAATGTTTTATTTTAATTGTTCTAAGCTATTGAAGCCATTTCATATTTTGCGAAGCTCCTGGTGCTCTCAAAAATAAATAATTTTAATGAAATACAAAAAAATATAATCGTTGAAATTTCAGCTTCTGAAGTGTCTCCATGGCAACAAAAAAAAATTACGTCGAATCTCAAGTTTACATCAACTGAGTTTACATGTGATTCATTTTTTCCGTGTCGAGTAAATTCACATTTTTTTTTCTGTGTAGGCCTATAATAAATATATATTTGAAGAAAAAAAATCAGTGCCTGTGTTTAATTTTAATGTGTTAAAAAATTTAGATAAAATGTATTAAATTAATTTTTAACGCCAAAATATTCACTGGAAGAGTTGTTAATAATGCATATGTAACCATTTTTAAATGCATATGTAACCGTTAAAATTTTCCTCAATTGCATCAAACATTAAAACGAATCATGTTTAACTTTAATATTCCGACTAAACGCCATTTTCAAATTCATTACTCATTGTATTCTGAAAATTGGTCCAGAATTTGAGCAAAAATAAAATTTTAAAACATGACAAAAAAATTTAATCAGATCTCAATTCTAAAGATAATTTTTTAATAAAATTTTAATCTATATACATGTTTAATAATTTAGGATTGTAACCATTTATTAAAATCGATGTTTGTTCAAGCAATATCTTGACTCTAGGAAAAAAATCCTGCACATTTTATGGTTTAGAAATTTTATATTTACGAAACGTTGCTAAATTAAAAATAAAGAAAACTTTATGTAAGAATTCATAAATTGATTAGTTTTATCCTGTAAATCTAATCTTAGTCTGCACTTGAATTCAAACATACCAATATTCGAAGCATAAAAAAATAAGATTATTAAAACATAATTTATTGAAATGATTGAAAATTATTTTTTGAATATCTTTATTTAAAAATGATCAAAAATGTTTTTTTTTATAATTTAAGGATTTTTTTAGTTCTAATTATTTTATATTTTTTTATGTATTTGATTTTTTTCATTTTTGGAATTTCTGATTTTTTTGAAATTATCATGTGTAATTATTATCTTAATTTTTTTTTTAAAGTAAAGAATACTTTATGTAAGAATTCTTAAATCAATTACATTTTTCCTGTAAATCAAATCTTAGTCTGAATTTTGCTACAAGAACTATATTTTACTTTCAAACGAAAATTTTAAAAAATGTGCTGTAGTACGGAGACTCTTAAAACTCCATACAAAAAAATCTCAAGGAACGGTCAAGAAAAGGTTTACGAAAAGACTTCTCTTAAGCGGTAGGCAGCTGAAAAGGAACAGAAACAAAAAGCGTCGTTTGATATTTCTTCGGGAGCAATATGTGTTGATGAGATTTTGATTTGTTTATTTGGATGCGACTGAAAATAACGTTTGAAAATAATGTATTCGCTTAAATAATATTGAAGAATTGCCTCATGAAGCTGACTATCAAAACGCTGAATCTTAAAATGCTGAAATAAGGGAAAAGCCATTACAAAAATCACTTAATTTTCTGGTAAATATAAATTAATTTTGGAATACTAGAATTCAAACATAAAAATATTTAAAGCATCCAAAAATTAAGATTGAAAAAACATAATTTATTGGATTTTGAATAACTTAATTTTAAAATGATATTTTTTTTAGTTTAGGATTTCTTAAGTATCAATTATTTTATTAATTTTTCAGTTTTAGATTTTTTAATTTTTGGAATTTCAGATTTTTGATATTATTCTATTGAATTGTTATCTTAAATTTTTTATGTTTTTATTATTTTTATTTTTGACTTCTGGCATTTCTTTGTCTTATACCAAAAAAATTTAAATCAAAAATTATGAAAATTTAGAAATTTGAAAGTGTAAAATTTTTAAATCTTCAATTAGCCGTTGCGAATATTATTCTGAAGTTTATGTCACTAAACTCTGACCAAAGTTGAGAGGGTTACAAATCAAAACTACAAGCTATGGTTTTATTATTTTAAAAGTGTTCAAAACACACTTTAAATCAGTACAGTTGTTTTGCATCATTAGTTTTCAAAATATCTAGCTGATGGCGAAATCCTTTTTTCGTGAGAAAAAACTTTCCGCGGTTCCGCGACATGTTACAAAAATTCTAAATATTTTTAAACGAGCCCAAACATGTCGTATATGATTATCAAAGCAGGAAAAACATTTCAAATTTGTTTTCCGGACCGACCTGGTCGCTGGTCCTAAAAAGACTTAATCGAAATAAGTTATTTCCATTAAAATTGTGAAGCTATTTTTTTTAATATTGTATTTGCTCTCTGTTTTTTTGTCCATTTTGGAAAGGTGGCAACATAAACTTTGGAAAATATTTACAATTGATATTCAGAAATAAGAAATTATAAAAAAAATAATAAAGAAATTTTAAAATTTTCAAAATGCAAATTCTTATCTGTAAAATCCAAAAAATAGAAATTAAATAGTTTAAAAATGAATTATTGATCAGAAATTATATAATTTGAAAGTGATGTGTAATTAATTTAATTTCAGAGTTTTTGAATCCAAGCTTAAATTTTTTTAACGTTTTGAATATTTTTATCATTTTATTTCTTCCTTTAAAAATCGCAAGCTCATGCACAAAGTGAAAATTAGTTGATAATAAGTATTCACTTATTTGATCTTCCGATTTTTGATATATTAAATAAAAATTGGAGATTGGCCACGGTGGAAACTAAAAAATGTGACCAAAAGAAAGCATTTTGGACGAGTGGTTTCGGAAAAAAGGTTTACGAAAAAGTAATAAAAAAATACACACAGATATTTCTCAAGCATTTTTCTCTCAGGTCTTAGATATGTAACTAACCATATTCTTAAAACCAAAACGATAAAATTAGAATTGTATTTCTGATAATAGTCAAAATTCACTCAAATGTTTTTCATATTCAATGCTTTCGTTTTTGAAAACAAAATCTAAATATTTTTGAGAAATTATGATAAATTTTGAAAAATGTAGAGAAAAAACATGTATTATCAGTTTAAAGGTTTTAATGCAAATAAAGGAGGGCTATTAATTTTACAATCCAAATTCGACTAGCCGAAGCCTCGATTATCCAAAGTTTTGATTATCCGAAGTTCGAAGGTCTTCGGATAACCGAATCAGGAACAAATGAAATCGGCATGTTTTATTTGCTTGTTTTTAACATCAAATTCGGCATCTGTTTTTTTAATGGTCCAATACACCAAGTTTTTGCTTTTTGGGTGTTTTTTAATACCCCTGACGGTTTCAAAAGCACTCAAAAAGCAAAAACTGAAAATTTGGTTTATTAGACCTTTAAAAAAAACACCAGAAATATTTCTTGACCTCCATTTTGACCGCCACATTGAATCCAAAAGTTCTAAATTATTTTATGGTTCTTCAGGGATCATACTTAAGTTCTACAATCAAAAATAAGACAACAAGATCTAAGGATTTTTGCTGTCCCTATTCAGACTGTAGTCCCGATTCGCCCCAGATGACGGTAATTATTTCTATGTAGCCCCTTAGAGCAGTCCGCTCGGAAATTGCTATTTTCGAAGGTTAATAACTTTTTAGCAAAAAACCCAAAAAATAAGGTGTCTTCGGGAAAGTTTTTCCAAATTTAAAGAAGATATTAGTTCTGAAAATTGATAAGAACTGGATAGTTATTGCGCCTTCCATTGGTCAAAAACTGAAACAGTTGCTTTTCTCCATACAATTTGACGATTTTGCCCAAACTTGGTGGTCAGTGGTCAGAAAAAGCTCAAATTTTGGAACTTAGGCTAGTGATGCGTAAATCTTTGATTTCAGGGGATAGCCCCAAGTAAGCCCAGATTTGGACCATCCTAACCAATGTAATGCTAAAACTACAAGATAAATGAGATGTTACTGAATGGAACAATGTTCAAATCTGCAGCTCAATTTTTAAATATCCAAATTTTGGATCCATAATCTACAAAAACTGAGCCCGGCAATGGACAGGCAAATTACTTAGTTTGATCAATCAATTCTTGATTCTCTATCTTACAAATTATTTCTGGGAAGAGAACACACAATCATTGATTTAAGATTTTTTTAAGGTAGTTCAATTTTAAAAAAATTGGAAAAAATTTCGGGGGGGGCTGCAGCCCGGAAGCCCCCCCCCTGGCTACGGGCCTGCCTCAGAATTATTGAAAATTTAGCATGCAATAAGATTAATTATCGAAAAATCACGCATAAAATATACAAATTCATTATTAAATGTAATAGTGATGTAACTGTTACGTAGAAATTTTTCAAAAATGCAACAACCTGAAAGAGTTTTTAAGATAATTGATTATTTTTTTCTAATTTGAATAATAGTAATATTTTTTTGAGCAGAATACATAATTTTTAAATTAAGATTTTCAGATCCTGTAATTCATTTTTTAATTTTTTTTAGTTTTTCTTAAGTAATCCATTAAAATTTCATACTACACTATTTTTCGGAACTAAACAAATTATTAAATAATTGTTAAAGCTTCTAATCTTTTTATTGACAAAAAGATATAACAATTGTTTCACCTTTTCAGAATTTGTAAAAAAATCTTTTCAAAGGAATAAAAGACTTAATAACTAACTTATGAAAAAATGTTCCAACATTCATATTCTTTGAAAGCTATTTCATGGTATTTGAAATAATGATTCAAAAAACGTTGAAATCTAGATTTCTTTTTTAAAAGGATCATAAATTTCTTTTGTTCAAACAGTCAAATGTTCTATAGTTTTTACATGGAAAATGTTTAAATGTATTCAAAATGTGAAGATTTCAATAAATTTAAGTAATATCAAAACGATACAATGAATTGTTAAAAATGATCCTGAAACCCAATTTAACTTAAATTTAAAATGTACAAGTAATGCATAACATTTCACATAACTGTGGTCAGATTTTCAATTAAGGTTCATGGAAAAAATAATAAGTCTGCAATTTTTATGAAAATTTAAAAAAAAAATAGGATATTCAAATTCAGAAAACTTTTACGTGTTAAAATATGTATTCTTCTAAATTTACATTTTTGTATCTTTTCTTCAACAAGAAATAATGTCGAAAGTATCTTAAATTTTGTATGAAAGTTAGAAAAAATAAAGATATTTTAATTAAAAAAAAACTTTTGCAAGCTTCCAAAAAATAAAAAAGACTCAAAAACTCCAAATAGTTCAAATGAGCTGTCTTTAGGTTGACATGGATCGCATTTTTCAATGTGTTGGCTAAATTTATTATCTGTGCAAAATATGATCTAAATTGGGTAATGTAAAACGTTGAAATTTTGAGTGTAAAAATTTGAGAAAGTAAAATTTTCAAAAACAAATACCATGAAATAAATTGTGTAAATTAAACATTTTCTCCCCGGTGAAAAAATTAAGAGTGCGAACCATTTTTTACTTTTGTCAACCAGTGTGGCCAAACAATCGAACTCCTCATGCGCTACAACTAACTCTCGCGCGTACTTATCTGCTGCCAACACGTGCTCCGTTGTCTTCCCCTAGAGACGACGCTAGGTCGATCGGTCAGCCAAGCTTCCCACATGCAAGGAAAGCGTGCGGAATCGACTCTACCGAACAACAAATGTTTTCGGGGGGGGACCCCCAGACTGCCTTTCATTGTTAGGCTTTGATTAACTATTAAAATATTCGAAATAATAAATTATAATTGGAAGCTAATGTACCGCCGCGGCAAGTTGGCTCGTGCGGTCAACTCCGGTGGGTCCTCCAAATCCTGCGTACGCGTACCGAAGAAATGGTCCCATTCTTTGGACATTCGCCGTGTGTAGGTCCACGCATGGATAGGGGAAAGGTGCGCGCGCGCACTTAACGAGCGTGAAGTTGCGCGACCTGTGCACACGAGAGGTTCGGAGAGAGTGAGAGGTGAGAGTGCGCGAAATAAGCGAAGGTTTTTTTTTGCGTCAGGTCGGGATTTGGAGCCAGGTCATTGTTGTGTCCAGCGCGGGCCCGGACCATTAGTTACTATTTAATCTATTGATCGAGCCGCGTGCCGTCGCGCGGAATCGATGTGGGTTGAGGTGGACTCACTTTTTTTTTTGTTGTCGTGTAGTTCTTTATCTGTAACAAAATGGAAATATGGAGCGTAAAGGCGATTTATTTCGTGATTGCCACATAAATCAAAATACGTGCGATTGGTTGATTGAAAAAAAAACGAGCCTATGGAAATGTTTTGGGGTTGGAAGGGCATAGCTAATAAGTGAATTGGATTCGTTTTCAGTTGTTGGACATCGCTATTGAAATTTATTTCCACTACGTAATCTACGATATGTCGATGTCGCGTATGCTGAAATGTTGTATCAAAAATATTTTCTGAAAAGTTACATGATGACTAGCAAAATTATTACAAAAATCATTTCTCGAAATTACTTCAACAGTTTCAAGACTTTTGTTTGATTTTTTCCTCTTCAACACATATATTCTGAAACATAATTTTCAAAAAGCTAAACTTGCAGGAAACAGATACATAGTCTAATGCGGCCAATAGATAAAGAATCTCCCATTGATCACGCTCAGTTACCCACGATCTTACACTTTCCATACATAGTCACACACACTATAATATTCATGCCCGAACCGTAGCCCAAACCATCGATTCTGCTACTTTGTATCAATCGTCACAATATTTGCAATAATTTTCATTCATAAATTCCCCCGCTCTCCCCTCTCCATCACACCTTGTTGAATCACCTGGCCAATGTCAGGAGAGGGGCGTTTATCCCATCAGAGCTCGGGCACCACAACCACGGTTATTATAAATTGTCCACCTTTAACACCCGCTGCTTGGGGCTATCGCTAGGGGGTCCGCCATAAACGACGTTACTTTAAAAAAATATTTAAAATCATCATTAGCTAATTTCAACAATTAAAATGAAGTGCGTTAAAGAAATGTATGACGTAACTTCTGAACGACGCCCTTCGCAAAAAAAAACAAAACTTTTGAACCCCGCAACGAATCGAGCGCCGTGATATTTTTGCATCGGTTCGTTTTATTTTTCGCTTTGCGTATTCGCGCTCCTACACGACAAAACAAAACTAATACACGAGAATCACGACCTGCGCTCGTTCCACCTCCGATTTCCGAAACCGTCGTCGTTGTCGTATTATTTTCCTATCGTTCGGCACTTCTTTTTCAACTTCTTCTTACTCGAAAGAATCATTCACGTTCGCGCCGTCGACGAAAAGATGGGTCAAAAATTTAAATTAATAATAACAATAATAATAAAACGAACGACACTCGGCCAAAGGCCGAGGGTGAGAACGAAAGGGGAAGTGAGGAGGATCGGCTCAAGTGCTCCACGAAGTGACTCAAGTGCGAAATGATCAAGATCCGAAGCGACGAACCTCGGTCGCCGCACCAACGTGTGAAGAGAACAGGTTAAAATCGAAGAAAGTGTACTCGCGTCGTCAGTCGTTGTCGTCTCGTGCCAGGCTTTATTGTTGTGGGCAGCTTTTTGTTACTTTTAACTTATTTCCCCCCTTTCCCCCTTGCTGATCTGCTGTTAATCGTTCGTTTCTTGCCTGTGGCTTCTTTGGGAGAAGCCAAAGTCTTTGGAAATACACTCGGGTCGATTGTGTGTACTCGATTCAATTCGAGCCGAAGATCGGGTTTGTCTTTTTGGGAATTGTTGATAAGAGTTTGTTGAAAAATTGATCATTGAAATATTTAACTGTTTTGCCTTCCTCACTGAGGTAAGGCTATAATCCTGCTCTGAAAATGAACTTTTTATTAAAAGCTCCTAGACCCACCTTCATGTATACATATCGACTTAGAATCGAAAACTGAACAAATGTCTGTGTGTGTGTATGTGTGTGTGTATGTGTGTGTGTATGTGTGTGTGTATGTGTGTGTGTATGTATGTATGTGACCAAAATTCTCACTGAGTTTTCTCAGCACTGGCTGAACCGATTTTGATCGAACCAGTTGCATTCGACTTGGTTTAGGGTCCCATACATCGCTATTGAATTGTTTGAAGTTTTGATAACTAGTTCAAAAGTTATGTATAAGAATGTGTTTTCACAAATATCCGGATCTCAATTATATGCATGTAGACGATGTCCGGATTCATCATCCGACCCATCGTTGGTTAGGTAATTGAAAGGACTTTCCAATGAGTCCAACACATTGAAGATCTGGCAACCCTGTCTCGAGTTATAACCATTTAAGTGATATTTATGTACTTTTTTGAAGCCGGATCTCACTTAAATGTATATCAACTATGTCCGGATCCATCATCCAACTAATCATTGGTTAGGTAATTGAAGAATCTGGCAACCCTGTCTCGAGTTATGACCACTTAAGTTATATCTGTGTACTTATTTTTCTGGATCTAAAAAAAAATAGCTGAAATATGTGTCCAAACCACTCATATTACCCATTTTTGGTAAAAAGTGAGGAAGGCATCAACCACATAGGTGGATTAAGTTAGTTTTTATGTTGGTACTTATACCAAATTTTAAAACAAAATTAACAAATTTTAATCAAAAATAAATTTAACTAACATTTTTTTGCCCTTCTCAAACAAGACCAACTAAAAATAGGCAATTTTTGTGATTTTTTACAATTCTTTAAAAATTTTGATTGCTACTAAAAACAAATATCGAAAAAGAAATTTTTACTAAACGAAGCGAATTAAATAAAATTCAACAGAAATCGCTTTTTTTATTGTTAGCTGAACCGAGTCGTTAAGTGGTGGAAAATTGAAAAAAATTACATGATTCGGTTGAATATCTCAGAAGTTTTTAATGCTGTTACACAGTAAAAATTGTGTAATTAGAACGGCGTAAAATATACATCTTTTATGATGTAATATTACCTCAATTTAGACTGAAAAAGCGGCATAAAACGAAACAATGCAAAAATTACACATTTTCAGATGAAAATTGTACATTTTTTCTTACATAAAAGATGTGCTTATGACTACATTTTATATTATCATGTTTTTTTCTGTGTACAAATGTCATTTGAGTAGTTCTCATGCGATTTTTGAATTTTCATTTTTTTATTAGATGTCATGTGCATCATTACTTTTGCCATGCAAGTCTCCATACAATTTTGTAAATGTATGAAATTCTTTATCTTGAGAAGAAATTCTATGATAGATTTGTTGTTTAAGCAAAGTTATGAAAAAAATACATCTTTTGAGCCATTGTGCGTAGTGGTGTAAAATCTGATTTTTGAAAAAAATTGAAAATTTGAACAAAAATGAATATTGACAATAATTTTAAAGCAAAACAGAATTTGCAATCGAAAAGTATACTGAACAATTTTCAATATAATCTAATCTAATCTAAACTGAACAATTTTCAATATTTTGGAAAAGCTGAGGTTTGTTTACATTTTTCTTTTGAATTTTGGGAAATCGAGTAAAGTGTTTAGCATGTAATCTTCAACTGACGATGCCTATAAATTTAACTTTTGTGATTTTTTTTTCGAGAGTAATATTTCAAGAAATTATATTTTTTTTCTAAAAAATGAAATAGGCAAAAAAATATATTCAGACCTATTCAAGAGCTTCGAATGACATTGAAACTTTGAAATTATTTTTATTGAAAAGATCAGAAAATTGCATAAAAGTTTAATTTTTTCACATTGAAAATCGAGCCAAAAAGTTCCGAGATATCGTTAGTTGAAAATTTCATGAGCGGCATCAATTTAGAACTGTCAAAGCGGAACCAATTTACTGTTCGCAAAATGATACCATGAAGTGGGAAGTATTGTAATCGATCTATAATATATTTTGATTTAATAATTAACTTATATTTGAGGTATTCAAAGTCAACAAATCTCGAGAAGAGGGTTGATATCAAAATTGGCATAATTCATGGCTTAAATTGCAATAATAAATTTGAAATTTTAGCGACGGATTTTCAAAAATTATGAACGGCACCTGCCAAATAATATTGAATAATCTTACTACGATATTATCGCTGCACATCAAAGACACATAATCTTGGAACTTCGGTCCCTCTTCTGATTCACAAAATTTCACCCACTTCTGACGCAATTTTTCGTCACGTGGAAAACAAAAAAGACCTCTTTTGGCCGCCCATCGTTTAGTCTACGAACAAAAAAAGCGCGAAGCACTTAGTTTTTCAGTAAAAACTCATCAGATCCAAAATGTTTCGAAACATGTCACTTTAGCAGCAAAAAATATGTCACGCTTGAGCTTGAACATAGCCTTCTACTTTGTTTATGTTTACAGCTGTGGTGCAGTTGTAGTAGTGAGGAGAAGTAGGGAGCATTCGAAAATCTCGTTACTCATTATGTCTTTTCAGCACCCACATAATGCACTTTGCCCGATTTCCAAAGTTCCAAAGGAAAATATGAAAAAATTCTTAGCTTTTCAAAAATATTTTTTTCTATTTTTTTTTTGCTTTCAATTTTGTTTAACTCAAAAAATCGAAAATTTATACGTTACATGTCAATTGGATGGAAATGACAATTTATCTTCAAAATAAAGCAATGCAGAAGCGATTTTTAAATTTTGGTACCATTCCCATTTCATCCTAATCTCTAATGTTGTCTTAACACACATTTCATGGTTCAATTATTCGACATGAATTGATCTCATCCCGCGCCACCACTCCAGAAGTGTCAAGTGCCCTCAAATCTGCCCCGCCACAACCTCATCCCATCGCCTTCCCCTCTCTCCCGCTGTCGAAATCCCTCGAATCGGAACTGACCCACATTCGGCCTCGCGAGAACTTCCCAGCACGAGAGAGAGCGAAACCTGAAAATGAGCGATCATTAATCCGGGCAGAACGCTTTGACGGGTGCCGCGATCTTTACGCAATCCCCCCTAATTTGTCACACCTGCACTGCAACTCCGAGAATATCCGCGAGTCATCGATCAAGCCCCCAACCGGGAGAGCGAGAGAGAGGTCCCCAGGAAAAGCCCCAAAACAGAGGTGATTAAGACCCCGTGGAGTGATCACGAAGTGATCGTACTGCTCGGAGAGCGTGAGGATCGACAAGTGAGAGAGAGCTGCACCTGCAACGCAAAGCGGACGAGGACACCGAAAAGAGAGTCACGCAGAGAGAGAGAGAGAGAGTGAGCGGTCACGATAAAAACATAAACATAGCTAGAGGCCATTATTAGCGACCCAGCGGCGTGTAGTTTACATGTGATACTCCGATCGTACGCATCGTCGCGGGTCTCGTGTCGTGATCGTGGACAACGCGAAGGGGACAATTCTTAGCAGTGTGTGACGTTTCAAGTGGATTAGGTTAGGTTAAGAACGTAGCGATTCGTGTGTGACCTGTGACTTGACGATCATTTGGGTGATGATCGTTAGCTGTCAGGTGTTGAGGTGATCGGCAGTGAATTCCTGGTGATTTGTGAAAATTTGGTGAATTGTTCAGGAACAACATGAAGAACCACTCGGTTGGCCACGAAATGGGTGACCTGGGACCGCCGGCCCAGATAAACGATCTGCGACACCACTCGCTGAACGAGATACTCAAAGCCAACATGGAGATTATGAAACCAACGAATCATCATCACGATCCGCACCACTACCTCGGGTTCGGGCACCACTCGATGGCCATGGACTGCGGGGGCCTCTCCGGCAGCGGCCAGCTGATGGCCGGTAACGATAACAACAACAACCACCACAGCGGCAGCTCCAGAAGTGACAGCAACAATAACCACAGCCACGGTCCGGCCAATTCGGCCACATCGGCGGCCGCTGGAGCAGCAGGTCGCGCCGGCAGTGGCAGTAATTCAAATAACGACTGTGACGATGACCTGAGCAAAAATCAATTGATTTTGATTGATGATGAGCGAAGTTCTATACACGACGATGACGATGTAAGTTCGAACCCCATGCACTAACCCCTATGATTTTCCCCTTATTGCTTAATTTCGATAAGCTCGTAAGACGCTGAACGTCTTTTCTCTCGCGAAGATCGAGCCCGATATCGGGTTGAAATATTTCAAATTTTCTAATCAGTCCCGCGCTCGCGACTATTTGGACGATTTTTAATTTACTCCGCGAGCGATCGATCGATCGAGAGCCCCAAATATTGCCGAGTAATCCGAGGTACGTCAATCACTCAAGATTACTGAATTAATTATTCTGCGCGCGCGGACACAAGAAGGTTGGACTTTCGCTGGGATTTTCTGCTACTCGGCACCTCATCAAGCGATGCGTAGATCAGTGGAGCAAAGTAGCTGACAGGAGGGAGAAAAGCCTTCGATCAAAATCGGTGGGATTACGGGAGAATTTGGGATGGGTGTGTGGACTAGAAGCATTGTGATTTGGGATGTGACGAAATGGTGAGATATTAGTAAGGTATACCTCCCATAGAGTTTGTTGCTTATGGCACTTGAAGATCATTATCAGGACGAATCATGAAAAATTAATCTAAAAAATTACGAAAATTACCAACTCTTTTAACTAAATCGCCTCAAATTCGTTACCTCGTTTGTAAATCACCAGCAAAAATCCCAAAATCAAAAGTCTGAACATGCCTCGCATTATTACAGTAATTTAAAAACAACTCATCAACTGTTTTGACAGGCCCCTTAATGCCCAACCAATGTAGGAATTTAATAACCACCTCAGCTCTCACGGCCCTTTTCACGTTCATTAATTGTCGCGAAAATCGATATTGACAGTAATATTTTTCCACCGAATCACACTCACACACTCGAATAACAAGACACGCCAGCAAACGAAACAACCAATGAAATGAAATCAATTCTTTCCGCATTGCTTTTTAATTACCCCCCTTTTCGTCCCGTCTTGGAGCCTCGTAAATCGAATGCGCCAGAAACCCCCCGAAAAATGCACCAACCTGTTGCGCTGCGGCAGGTTGTCAAAGAAAAATCGAAATTTCGCACACAAATGGACAGTTACGTTGCGATTTTCGGGTGCTACCTTTAGGGTGGAAGCACTCATTTTGAAGCTCTAAAGGTTTTGCTGAGCAGCTCGCGAGCGCTCGCTAGGGGATCAACTCATGGCAATTATTCTTGCATTGCATTGCATGAAACATTTGAGAAATTCTGAAATTCAAATTGCTACATTGAAAGAATAAAATAAGAACTAGAGAAAAATTACCAGTGTTGGGAAACCTTATTCTTGCTCGCGAGCTCTTTTCGTTTCACGAGCTTGCGAGCTTTTATCGCAAAAGGCTCTGCTATTAACGAGCATGATTTTTCGCAATTGCAAGAGAGCATCTCGTCTTAGAGCAGTGAAAGAGCTTGCTTTTTTCTAGGCTTGTGAGCAGGGATGCAAAAGATCATTTCGGTTCATCTGGCTGCGCATCGCTGTAGTTAACTTCTGTTTCATTTTTCAGCGATATGTTATTGGAAGCAAACAAACTCAATTGTGGAACCCTACGAGATTGTCTGGGTTTGCTCTCTATAATAATTAATTACTGACAGCTCCAGAGAGCAAACACTCTCTGGAACGCTCAGAAATCAATTATTTGTTCCACAACTTCGTCAAAAGCTCCGAATAAAATATTGCTGAAAACTGTAACTGAGGTGAACTTCAACGATGAGCAGCCGGCAAGCTTTAAATGATCATTTGCATCCCTGATTGAGAAAAAATTCTCCTTCCTCGCGAGCGCTCATCAATACCACAGCTCATCGTTTCCACTCGTTAGAGCGCGTGATTTCTCGCACTCGCAAGAGAGCGATGATGAGAAACGTCCAGTATGAGAGCAGTGAAAAATGCTCGCTCTTTTACCCTCGCTCGTGAGCGCTCACAAGTCAACAAAATTGAAAAAATGTCAAGAATTTTATTCAAGAAAATGATTTAAGACCACTTTTGGACAACTAACCCTTTTCGATTCACAAAACTGCACCAGTCGTACTGCAGAATGAGTGGCATGAGCTTTATTGCTCTTATTCTCGAAATTTGTGGTAAAAAATACGCAGAACGATTAATCCACTTAACTGGTTGACCGGCCTTTCGTGGGTCACCTCTCAGAGCTGTTTCAACTTGGAGGAAAACGTTTCCCATCACGCTCTTCAAATTTCAATAAATAACTATTAACATGTAATTACTTTTATTGTGTATCTGCTTTATTTGTACACAGAGCTGTTGAACAAATTGATGGCGCGCAGCCGCAAAAACGAAACAAAAATGCGCGCCTTGTCCCGAATTCCTGCCACACATCGGCGGTGGCCACCGCCCCGAGATTCGGCTCTTCCTTTTTATCGACAAATTGTTGTAGATTTTTTTTTTGCGCGCCGTCTTCTTTAAGAAATCCCGTCATTACCGCCGCCGAGTTGATATCAAAGAAAGCGCTCGCACATTCTCACCTCCTTCTGGAGTGTCCACACAGGCATACAAAAAATGGACCCCAAATCTGGGTCATCGGCAACGACTACGGGAGCCTGGGCGCAGCATCATCAACGGTCACCTCGCAAGGAAATCCCCCCCGAGTGAGTGAGAATCGACGCCGATAATGAAAAGAAAATCGGGTTCGTCGCTTGCGTACGAGGGACTTGATTTTTGTGGGGGGGAGGGGGGTCAATTGAAGGGAATCACATCTGGGGAGGGCACTTCGGTCACAAACTAAATTGAGAGCAAAATCCATTGGATTTTTGAACATATGTTATTGACAGCTGCCATATATTTGTAGATGTACTCGATCGTCAGCTCCCCAAGGGCTAACAATTATTAAAAATCATCAAAATTGTGACACTTGAAACATTTCACATCCCTGACCCCCTAAAAAGCGCCAACATTGCACCCTCTCTCGCTCAGGGTGGTAATCAAAGCCGGCTTAAGCTTTAATCCCGACAACAATAAAGTTTGCGAATTTTTAGGGGGTCCAACCTGTTGCGCACGCGATCCCCCCAAGGCAAAGAAGCTCGACTGCGGCGGTTGATCGGATTAATTCAGATATCTGGCCGCGAGTCGGAGGGGGGGGGGAGGGTCCCGCGTTGATTGTAAATTGTAGATTAGGTGCCGCCAAATGGCACTTGGCGGGGACACTTTCGGGAGGGATAAAATTGAAGATTACACCAATTACTGTGCGGATTTGAGGTTTCGTTTTTTTGCGGGAGGTGGTGACATCTCGGCGATCGGGCAATTGTTCATTGGGTGCAATTTGGCGAGGTTTTTTGAGGAGGGGGGGGTTGGAATGCGATGATGATGTGATTTAGATGCCGGATTTGTCACATCAAATCAGTGAGGTGAAACGTTTTGCGTGAAATCGGTTCCTTTTAAGGGGAAGCTAAGCTGACGATTATTGAAATATTGCTAAATAATAATCGTTGAGTAAAAATTCACTAATTGATAATTTGTATTTCGAATTTTTTTAAACATTCAACACGAACCTTAAGAAGAAAGTTTTCCAAAACGAAGATGTAACTTTTGTATACGGGGACCTGATTTTGGAGGGGGTGCAGGGGGAGGTGGGGTGCAATTGAAGGGTGATACCAAAGGAGGGCGCTTCGACCAAGCTGTGAATAGAGACCAAATCAAGAGCAAAATCTATAAATTTTTGAGCAAATAGTATGGATAGATGCACAATTTTATTCTTTGTAGATGTACTTGACCATCAGCTCTCCAAGTGCCAGAAATGCTTCGAGCCATTTATTTGTGTTAATTTTTTCCAAATTGCCCTCTGTTTGCAGAGGTAACTCCCGTTTCTAATCGAGATCATTTTGCTCGCAGCCGAGGGTTTTTAGAGGGTTTTAGATTTTTTTGACGATACATTTACAAACAAATAAGTTTAATTACATAAATGGATTGTTAGCCAGTCCAAGGGTCCCAAAATCTCAAATTCAACCACTTGAATTAATTTGGTTCACTTCTGTCCCTCACTCTCGCAACGAAACCCGTCACTTCGATCATTATCTTATCAAAATAAGAAAGCATAATTATTACCAAAACCTCAATCATCCACATCCACAAGCCCGAAAACCGAACGTAATCACGCGAAGGTTCCTCGTAGACCCGCGCAGTACTTCGCCAAGTCCCAGCCTCGCGTTGAAATGCTCTCGAAAAATAATAGTTAATACACAGAGTCCATGGGGTTAGGACGCGAGGGGTGGTTCCTCATAATTACAGGGCACCTTAAACAGTTCCAACTCTCGTCTCACACGACGTCGACCTGCGTGGACTCGAAGCGGGAGCTTCCTAATCAAATCAGAGAGGCTAAGACAATCGAACTGGGGCATCAATACGGAGATGCTGAAGCGTTCACATGACTTCTCGCTCGGACAGCAAATTAATAGGTTGGACGTAACCGATTCGAAGGTATAGCTTTAATTGCTATAATTTCTTGGCGGCGCATGCCGCGCGGGTCCCCGGAAAGGCTTGGATTTTGAGGTTAGGACACCCTTCCTTCCCCGCCGTCTAGCTGTAATTAAAACCGCGTCTATTCAGCGCTTGGGTAGCCCACATTTGATCAAAAGAAGCGTTTCTTCTTTACGAAGCCGTCGCCAAGTTGGGCGCGAATTGCTATTTTGGCAACAATTAACGCGCGTGCCGCGCGGACAAAGCCCGCGACTCTTCAAGAAAGAGGTAGCTGATTGAACGTTGATCGGTTGACCGCCACGCGGGTCTTCTCTGTGTTTGCGCTCGCGGAAATTAAACAAGAAAAGGCATCGGCGATGGGCCATAAAAATCTGATTACGCGCGCCGTTTCGTTAGCCTCGTTTATATCTGGGAAGAGTTTGGAGTAGTCCCGACGGAGAGATTACAGCTGCAGATTTCGCTAGGCAGGTTCGCGCTCGGAACCCCCCGAAATGAAAAATGGTCCCTTTGGCGTTATTATCTCGGTTATTGTGATCTTTTTCTCCGAAACCACGATGATCCCCTAACCTGTGTACCTAATTTTTGCCCAAAACAACGCGCACAGGGCATAGTCTCAGCGAGCAAAATGTACCGCTTTTTACACATAATCAATCAAAAAAGTTGTGTGTCTATTGATGATCTTGGCCCCGCTGCGCCGCAGCAGTCCGGCGAGGTTCCAGGATGATCTGGCCCCGGGAAGGGGCGAACGCGGTCACTTTTAATCGGGAGGAAATTATCTAAATCGGTGTATAAATAACGTTGAACGCGGGGCCCCGGTATGCAATTTGTTAAATGTCACAGTTTGTGTTTGACGGTGAAAGGGTTTTGATTTTCGAGAGGTTACGACGAGCTGAAGGTTTGGTGATCTAACGAGCGACAAATTGGGTTTTTGTAAGTTTAAAATTTGTCGTCATTTAATTTGACATGATCTCAACGAAATCGAAAGATTCCTTGGAGATTACCAACGCCAAAACTGACTATTGTCTAAGAGTTTTGAACAAACCTGAACCTTTCAAACTGATACCTACGAATTCGAACGAATTCAGACTCAAGACACACATAATCAAACTTGACATTTTTGAGGTTGATGCAGGAAACGCTTCACAGTGTGACCACTAAAACCCCATTTTTCAGTTCTCGACATTTACAGAAACTCATATAATAGGCATTTCCTACCTAAAGAATGATTTTAAATCAAACACTGTTTATATAAAGACAATAACAATGATCAATGATCGAAACAAAAAATCGAAACTGGAAATCGAAAAAAAGTTTAAAAAAAAAACATGAAAAAGCACTCCGTATTTTAATTCCTAGAGAAAGCAATCATTCTTAATCAAATAACTAACTGCAAGTTTAACGAATCAAAATAATATATAATAATAATATCAATGTTTGTTTTTTTTTTAAATTGCCTAACATAAAGTTTTTTGTGAAGCAACTATTAGACTACCGCAAACAAACAAGCAAACTCGCACTATTTCGTGTTTGACAGTTTGCCAAACTCGAAAACTCGCAAACAATGCGAAATGGCGAAAGAAACAAAGCAAGCAAACTGGCAAACTGTCAAAAGTTGTTTTGTTTTGAGTTTATTTGTTTGTTTGCCGTAGTGTAATAGCTCCTTAATTATTTTTTTTTTTTGACTGGAAATAAAAAAGGGATTAAAAAAAATAACTTCTTTTACACGACAAATCCAGTTTAATAATAATCCATGTTTTACAACTCATTTAGGGAAAAAATTGTGCAGTAAATTTTTTTTTGCAGCTAAATATTGGTTTCAAATTTTCAATAATAAGAAAAAAAATTCATTAAAAGTGGAAATAGATTTTATTCATGTTTGCTTTATTTATAGTAAGGGCTGGTGATTTTTCGCGATTTCACGGAAGCCGCGTAATTTGTGAAATTTGCCCTTAGCCGTGAAATCTGATCAACACCGTGAAATGCAGCGAAATTCAAAAAATCACTTGAAAAGTTGCTTCTCAGTGTTTAAAAATTGGATTTTTGAATTGAAACATGGTTGTATCATTAATTTAGATCTCATTTTTGAAGATATTAATCATAAGATATCAAAAACAGTTTGAGCTATTTTATTTTTAAATCTTTGTTAAATTTAGTAAAATAACGATTTATAAGTTTAATTGTATAAAGTGAGTAAAATATCGAAATAATTTGAATATTTTAGGTAGAAATTAAGTTTTTTATACAATGTTTATTCATGTTGATAAAAGTTACATTTTTAAGTATTTTTAAATGTTTTATTTTTGTGTTATTATCAATACTAAATGCTGCAAAAACTGTTATGAATGGAGCTTTGCTCAAACTTATTCGAAATAATCAAATATTATAATACTTTTTTTGATGAATTGAGAATAATTTTCGTTTGGAGAGACTTTAGCGAATTATTTTAATACTAAAATTTCAAAGTATTTCAGATGTAAAACTGTACAAAATTTGACTCATATGAAAATTGCAATGATTTTTTTTTTTTTTTGACAGAGGGTATTTTGTTATTGAACTATTGTTAATTTTCAAAGTACCTTTACTCTACACAATTATACTAAAAATAGATATTTTTGAATTTATTTCAAGCAGATTTCGAGTACCTGAAATTGCCATGGAATTCAAATATTTGGTAATAAGCATGTTGCGAAATTTCAATTTTTGAGCCGTGAAAAAATGGTGACATTTATTTCTATATTGGCTTTATTGGAGCTTTTTTGTTGTTTAGTTCTACCTTTTGTTCGATTAACAAGAATCTAAAATAAAAAAAATCTTGATCCATAAAATAAAATATTATGAAAATCTATATCGAATGCTTGTCATCCAAAATTTATCAAGATTATTAATTTTTAAAAAAGCTTTTCCATTCTCAAAAAGACTTGAATAGTGAAAACAACCTAAAATTTTAAGTAAAATGCTAAAGATGAATTGAGTAATCATTTTTAAATTCAATGGAATTTATTTGATAATTGTACAAAATGTTACAAAATAATTCAAAAAATAAAAAACAAACAATTATGCTTAAGATTCATAATCTTTTGAATAAAATTTCAACTTTTTCGTTTTTTTTTTGTGTATTTAGCCAAATTTCGTGATTTCCAGACCTGAGTGGCCACCCTCCAGTTTCGTCAAAGTTTGATATATCTAGGCCCCTTGAACACGCTCCAATCGAATTTCCTCTGAAAGAATAGCGTTGTAAATTTCGTGTAAATGCTGCGAAATAATTTGAGAACTAAGCGCCTCCATTTCATTTCTCTTTCTCAAGAAGTTATTAGACTTCGACAAACAAACTCGCACTGTTTGACAGTTTGCAGAAACGTTTTTTTTTTTTTGCATGTTTGCGAGTTTGCCAAACTGTCAAATACAAAAAGTGCGATTTTGTTTGTTTGTTTGTCATAGTCAAATACCTTCTTCAGAATGAAACCATGGAGGCGCCTGGCTTCTTAGCACGGAATCATATCATTTGTAACCGAATTTTACAAATTTATTCTCTCGCAGATAATTCACTAACATTCAATTCTGTCGATTGGAACGTGTTCAAGGAGCTTAAATCTGCCATACCTTGACGAAACTGAAGCGTTTACTGACATCAACTTCAAAAATGTCGAGTTGTGTAACCTAATGTTCATGAATTACTAACGAGCTCAGATTCAACAGCAGTTGATGTGTAGGAATCTTGAAATAGACAATACCTGATGTCTACAAATTTTGAACGAATGATGACTGAAATCAGACATCTTTGAAAATATCTATAGCTAGATCAGAAACTAACCTCCAGCCACCATTTCCGGCCCAGTTCCGTCCCAGCGCCCAACCAATCTAATCCTCTAATTAGATTTGGCTTCCCGGGGTGGGTCTCGTGGCGCAGGGGTAGCGGCTTCGGCTGCCGATCCCGATGATGCTATGAGACGCGGGTTCGATTCCCGCCTTATCCACTGAGCTTCTATCGGATGGTGAAGTAAAACGTCGGTCCCGGTTTCTCCTGTCTCGTCAGAGGCGCTGGAGCAGAAATCCCACGTTAGAGGAAGACCATGCCCCGGGGGGCGTAGTGCCAATAGTTTCGTTTCCCGGGGTAGTACGACAGCCACTTCTTTGACCCAAAGAAGTTTGTCCCCAACCAAAAGCTCACTTTTTCCCACGAGACGCATAATGGCGTCGCCGTCGTCGTCACCTTAACAAATTAATTTCGCCCGAAATCGGCTAATTTCGGCGAAACGGCCGCGCTAACGATCTACGCGCCTAATGAGCAACGACGAACCCCCCCATCCTCCTTCTTAATAGCCACACATCACACGTTATCTTGTGGGGCAAGTTGACACTATCTTTACATCTCTACACATAACTGTGCTTTTGGGGGGAGATTTGCCTCTTTATTTTTTTGCGGAGTACTGACTCGAGGTCGAGGTGTATGCTAATTTGCGCTGAGGTTGATGTCGCCTCTATTTGTAGCATCGATTTCAATTTCATTTGTGCGACGAAGAAGTGCCGAGGTGCGAGAAAGCCAACAAGTGGCCAACTCACGACCCAGGGGGACTCTCGTGTGTGTGGAGTTCCCATGACCGCAGGTTCGGCTCCAAACTTTAATTTATGCAGCTAGAGTGTTGTTGTTTTTGTTGTTGAACTTTTTTTAACTCTTATAACAAAAACTCTCCACACGGCGCTGCTTTCGGGTGCTTTGGATGAGGACTCGCAAAAAAACGTGACTCACCGCGAGAGTTGGTACCTCGCGAAAATTTTCGGGAGATCGTGAGTCGGTACACAAATCAATTATGTCTGGTGTTGCCTGTTGGTAGGATCTGGGTCACCTGTCTCTCCCGAAGTCCCCACCTGAATTACGCGAGTTCCCCGCTGCAGGTCACCATCGCCACACGCGTTACTAGTAGGTTAATCCTAAATCCTTCTCTTTACGACCGCGAAATAGCCACTCAATTTGCCGAGTTCGCCTTACTATCGATTGAAATGTCCCTAGCATTTTACGGCATTCTTGGGATATCTTAATGCCGGCCACGGATTAAGTACCGCGCAGCGATACTCAAACGACTTGCGTTGGCGCAAGCGACGAACCCACGACTCGTTGAGAGCGTCTCCGAAAGGAAGTGCAGAAAACGGAGCATTGTCGCGCCACTTCCCGCGAGTTCGTAAAAAAGTACCCAAGTGTTGAGCGTTATTAATTATTAATTAACACAAATATTCGAATGTTGGCCAAACCCCCCGCCGCCAACCCAAAACCTTTAAAACTACACTCGGATATCCGCTGAGCGCGCGTCCAGAGCGAAGAAAGTCCGCACCAAAAACGGGGTCTCCGAAAAACTCCAATTCTCACCAGTTCTTTCGACACTTTAGCAGCCGCGACGACGAACCCGAATTAAGCGAATTAAAGTAATCCGCGCACGAGGCACCCAGTCGGCGGAAAAGAAGTGGCCGCGATATTTATGAAAAAAAAACCTTGGAGGTTTATGGGAGGAAGCAAATGTTTCACACCGATGTATTTTGGACATAAATCGTCACAACAATCGATGCGCGCGCGGTCACCGGCGCTGGCGGAAGGGAACCTCCGGTCTGGTACAGTCTGGTGGCCACGCGAACGCCAAGGGTTTCGCCATCCGGTCTACTTTTGAGGTTTTTTGCGATGATCTTCAAGTTTAATTGGAAGTTGGAGATGGTTCGAAAGAAGACGATTTTTGGATAAATCGTTTCGAATCGTTTGGCAAAGTTGTAAAAATCTGATCACCCTGAGCCAAAACATCAACATAATTGAGTTGTACTGAAATCTGCTCTGCACTAAATAAATTCCCTGACAAAATCTCGATTCACCACCACGGTGGTGCAATCAATCAAACCCTCCAATCGTGAACCTCTCGACAAATCGACGTCGTCGTGCTATCTTGTCGCACCCGCCATTTCAACGTTCCGAGAAAAACGCGTTTTAATGTTTGACCTTGAATATACAAAAACGAGAGCACGCAATGTAAACAATAACAAACACGTTTTGTTTGGCTGACCATTCTGTGCATTGTCCCGAAATTTGGTTGAAGTTGGTTGCTAGAGTCCCGAGTTATAATTACAAATGTTTACGGTAGTCTAGCTTGTACGTGCGACAAACGCATCCTGACTTTCCTGGCCTGAAATCCCTTTGGCCTTTTGTCGCACTTACATCAATTTTCAGGGAGTGACAAGATAGCACGACAAGATTGAAACTACTTTCATATGTAAAGTGACAAAAATGCACGGAGTTTTTTCGGTTTTTGTTGAATATCTCAGGATTGAAATCGAATTTTGGGGATCTGTGAAGGTCAAAAGGTGAGGCATTGTGAGCTGCACAAAATGGCGTTCTTAACTCAATTTGGCCCAAAATGCACGTACGACAAGTTAGCACGATGGCGACGAAATGCACTTATTAATCAATCACCTCCATTCAGAGTCCAGCCTCCCCCAGACTCTGCGTGGAGAGCGCCACCTCTAGTTCGTTTCATCTTTTCCGAGCTTCCAAAAGATTAAAACTTAATCAAAAGTGAAAATATGTTAGAGCAACAATTTCGACCACGACGACGACGACTTGGCGATAATTCGGTCAATCAAGCCAACCCCGCTCCGACGACCGAAAAAATCAACAAAATCTTTGCGTTTCATTTCGATTATAAATCATGTTGGTACAATTTAATCATTAATCTTCCTTTATACCGTTTTTTCTACTCCACTCTTTACGACCTAAACCTGAGCCTTGCGCGCGCGCACGTCGGCGTCGTCGTCGTCGCAGGTCGTCCGAAAAAAGTTCGCCACGCAGATTCGCGCAAAAGTTTGTTTGGCCGCCACCACCGCGGGGGTAAATTAGAAATGTAATTAATTTTATCTAGCATCCCCGGCCTTTCACCGATCCTGTCCGGACCCGCGAAATCTTCCATCATCATCAAACGTTTGCGCGCGAGTTTCGGCGAAACTTCCTCCCCACAACAAACCTCACCGAAAGTAGTTCAATGCTTCTGTCGCGCTTGTAGACTTCGTACCTTTTTCGAGGGGGGTGATCACTATCGCGAATCCGCCTGCTCCGCGATTGGTAGTAAAAAATTGTCGATATGTTGCCAATTTCTTGTCGTCATCGTAAACCTTCTAGCAGACGCACATATTGTGGCGGGAAAATTTCGCCACTCATTTTTTGAGGCTCGCAGCAGCTGATCAATCTTGTTTACAACAGAGTGTGGTCGTAAAAAACAGGTTGTGGTTCCTGCTGATCAACTGGGGTGATGACGGAGACAATATTAGGGGAACACTTCACATCACCTAGACTTACGTTTGAAGAGGACGAATAAGACAAATTAGATAAACTCGAAGTACAACACAGTAATTTTTTTAATTTAATTTGGAATTTTTTGGTTAGGTTTGGCTTTCGATCCGTATGGGGAACCAAACACTTGTATGTAGGATGAAGAGAACATACAAGTGTTTTGATTCCCCAAACAGACCGAAAACCAAACCTAACCTAAAAATATACTGATACGGTCGAATAAGCAGCAGGATCTTTATTTGGAAACTTAAAAACAAAAAAAAACAACAACAATTAATTGATGAAATATAAATAAATAATGGCAAAATGATCAAATCTTGTATCAATCACATTCAGACATATTTTTAACTGTGTTAAACACATTTTGAGTATCCTTTAGCTGGCATTATACCAAATATTCATTGAAGTGTCCTCATTTAAATAGCAAATTTGGGTGTGACTGCCGACAGCTTAGCAGTAAGTGTTTTTGCTACGTATGTTTATGGGACTGCTGAAGCGAATTTGCAATCTAACTGTAAAATTCAGGCATTTAATAATAATTTTTTGATTAAATTTTTAAAATATTATTTTTTCTACTGAATATTGTTTATGTAAGACATTGTTCCCAGAATATGGGACTGTTTTCAAAACCCTGCTTGACAAGCTGAATATTGTTCCCTGCACAGTGCACAGTCATTTTGGTATGAACATCATTTTTCCCCAGCTTCAGCCCTGGGGATCAATGGGTTAATCTTTGCCATAATTGACACAGATATTTAAAATAACCCAAAAGAAAACAGTTTTCCGCTTGAAGAACAAAGATACATTTTTTCTGGGTGCCCTTATGTATGTCCATCATTGAAAATATATTTTCAAGGTATAGCATTTCAATGAGTTGAAATTGAGAAAAAATAAATTTTTCAACCATTCAAAAACATTTTTTTTGCTGAATGGCACTATTTTACTACCACCCTGCTAAATGGCACTATTTTGCTACCACCCATGACAAAGGCCTTAGTCATGGCCTCGGGGGTACTATAAAACGGTTAGAAACACGTAAAAAACGGTGCATTCAAAATAACCCAATAAATATTCTTTACACAAAAATAGATTGATCAAGGCATTTGCTATTTGAATAAATATTTGCGTAAAATTATAAAAATAAAAATTAAATTAATCGTCTCCCAGAACACCAGGTAGCAGTTATTGATCAGCCTGCCTTTGTGCTTCTAGCAGATGCGACGAATGAAGCTGATGTAGGTAATCTCAAATACTCAAAACTTTTAAATTCGATAACTCTGGAACGAAACATATTCATTTCTGTCGATAAGTGATTCTTATGTAAAATTGTCCGGGGAATACGATGGTGAGGTAAAATCAAAAAAATAAGTAGGAGTGTTTTGAGATACAGCCGTTTGAAGTTTTCAATTGCGTAATACAGGTAGAAAAAATAAATAAAGCAAAATTTTGAGCACGAAAATATATTCTACGTCCAATTTCCTTCAAAATTGAGTCTAAGACCGACCTTCTAAGATTTGTGGTTCCTGAGCTATAGCCATTTGAAACTAGCAGGTTCGCTCCAAAATCGCCGAAAAGTCGATTTTTTGGGTGGTTACAAAAATGGAGGGGGTGGTCCGATTTGGATGAAATTCAGGATTCTTGCATGTTTTGATAGTACCAACAGCCCTGGCAAATTTGAGCAGGATCGGAGAGGGTAATTTTCAAATGCTGTTCCGCTTCAGATGGAATGACTCATATTTAATTCCACCATGTTTTGGAAAGAATTGATCCTTTGGCAAATTCACCAGATGAAATTACGTGAAATTTGGACATATTTTTTAAGAAATATATTTAGAATTAAGAAAGATTTCAAAACTGCTAAAATTTCCTCATTGTAGTCGAATAAATCAAAAGGATGAATAAAATTGTCAACATTTATTTAAGAAAAAATAAGCATACTTGTTTAAAAAAAATCTGTCTCTGTAAAGCAGTATTTCTACATATTCAGTCATTCTGACGAACTGTCCGTTTTCCCCTTCTTTTTAAACCAAGAAGTTTGACGTTTGAAGAAGTTTGAAAAAGAAAATCATGTGCACGCAGTTTTTAAACACATTATTACACAATTTGAAAAAAAACTTACTTTTTCTGTCATTGTAGAGTGACGTGAGTGACTCGTCATAATTAAAAATAACAATACTGGAAAGTGCATTAAAGCAATTTTTTGTGTGATGAATAGTTCAACTTTTCAGCACTTGTATCGAATAGTAATACTTTTCGAGACTATGTTGATCAAAATAAAGTGGGAAAACATACAAAAATATTTTTTGGAATTGCAAAAAACTGTTGTATGCGACTCGTTGCAAAACTATTTTTTTTTTCAGCACTGGTCGTATTTATCCTACGTGCTGAAAAACTAAACAACATTTTTAACTTTTTTTTAATAATGATTTTATGACGTCTTACGTTTTTAAGGCTCTTGAAGGCATCATTCCAGATCGGCCATTTGGCAGCCATGTTTGTTTTAGAAAAACATTCAAATACTGGTTCAGAATGTTTCCATCAAAAAATGGTTATCTTTGTGTTGTTTTTAGAAGCATATTACAGATAGTGATTTTTTTTTCATTTCAATTTACTATTTCTGGACCCTGAATTCAGAACCATCATTGACAGTCATTGTTCCAAAAGTGCAAGACACCATCTACCACCTTAAGAGGTTACATACACGTAGAAAATTTCAAATATCATATTACAGATTTATGCATATTATGTTGATGCAAATATTTTTTTTAAATTTATGTTCCTCTGCTCTGGCCGCGTTCGAGAGGGAGCAAAAAAATAAGATAAAAGGTTAAATAACAAACCATGCTCTCAACATTTGAACGAAAAAAAAAGTATTTTAAAATGCATTTTACACTAGTTCAGTTGTTTTGCAACCATTAGTTTTCAAAACAATATGATTTGACGGAAACAAAAAAATTCAATAAATTTATGAATAAACACCAAATGCTAAAAATGATTCTAAACGCAAGGGAATGCATTTGAAATTGATTTCAGCTGATTGCACTTGACATTCCATTGAAATTTTGATGTGTTTTGAATAAATATGTGCCTATGCCCCCTGATTTTTCGAACCAATTTTAAAGGGAAAATATATTTATACCCGCCTGAAAAGATCATTTCAAATTACTCCTGAAAATTCATAAAGCTATTTCATGAGAGAAGAGAGTAACCAACGATTGAAGGTTCAATTTTTTTGCACAAAGCGAATAGTCAAACACCGAGTAAATTGGATAAATATTGCGGTTACTGAGCAAAAGGTTTGATTTCTTAGCAGAGAGCGGACATTTTTCTCTATATCGGCTATATACAAAATTCAAAATAAACAAAATCAAAACTGATGATTTTCTTTATGAAAAATGAAAAAATATTGTTATCTTTTTTAAAACAAACCTTTTTGAAAATCGGTCTTTGACGTTCACACGGGACTGGTTTAACAAGTCTTCACCAAAATATTGAGTTGATTGAAACTGCTAACTTCAAATAGCTATATCTCGGCAATCGTGCGACCAAATGTCTTCAAACTTATTTTGTTAATAACTGAAAACGTATATTTGAATGCCATGTATACAGATTTAAAGAACGGTTAAGTATGTGCATGTATGTAACTCCTTAAGTGGATTCATTGAAAAAAAAACTTTACCGAAATTGACGCAAAATGCGTCCAACAAAATCAATTTAGTTAATCTAAAACAAAGGGATTTCGCAGTCCCATTAATCAAACACACATCAGATTACGCGATCGCGTTGATTGGACCTCCCCCGGTACAATCGTATTAAGTTATTAGCCCCGTCATCTCGTCAAATTCGTCAAAACTACTAGCACTGCCAGCTACTAAACCAGTTATGGCACCAAAATCCAAATCTCGACGCAGGTTCCCACCGTTTTTTTCGAGTGGAAACCATACTTGGCAGTGAATCAAAACTAATTAATAATTTCACACCGTTTGATTCGGCTGCATTTCGGTTGGAGTCTGGGGGCCTTTCCTTCAACACTAATGTTCGACCGGTAGGGATGCTCTTAATGGGTGGATTTCTGGGGTGACGGTTTATTGGAGAATTAATTATCACCGATCGGAAGCATAAACAAGAAAGGCACCACAGTCAAGTCTTGGGCTCCGGAATTGGAATCGCTGTTGGGTGGGCTTTCTCACTCGAGTTTTTTTTTCTCAGGGTCTCAATTTTTTGGCGGAATTTATGAATGGAGGCCTAAAAAGTCGCGTCGAATTTTGTTCTACCCAGGTGGCGAGGCGCGCGCGAGTTCCCCCGGAAATTTATGGGTCGGTTCCGCTGTTTTGATACAAAACGGACAGAAATTAAAGGAAAACAGCTATGGACGGGGGGACCACATGGGCGGCTCCGGGTGGTTCCGTTTTCGGGGGTCGGATCTCTCTCTCTCTCTCTCTCTCTGGGACATGTGAATTGCAGTTTGGGGGCCGTAATTTAGCGCATTTTAGGTGAACCTACACCGTGGTCAAGTGCGCCACGAACGCGGTCCGAAGCAACATAAAGTGAGACGATTTATGGAATGGGCGTCTTTTTCTGAGGGGAAAAATTAATTAAATTTCGAATGGCTTTCAGAGGTGGGATTGAGGAGTGACAACGACGAGCGATTTATTGACCAGGAAGAGGTTAATGTTAATGTTAATGTGTGTTAAAGGGACATATATTTCAACAGTTTTGTCTTTACGGGAAGGTCGTTAAAATTCATGTTAAACTCTCAATTTTGAACCTTAATTCATGAGCTAATCATTCGAAAAACGGAAATAATCTAATCAAGAGGCAAACATTTTCGGTGCGTTCCCAGCAAATGCCGAAAAGAAATTAATTTCCTAATCAAATTATGCCCCCTCCCAAATCCTTTCCTTCCTGTTCACCATTATTGGCATTTGAAATTCCAGGACCAACATAACATATAAAAAAAAAATCATCCTCCCTCCAAACCCAAATACACACACATGTCCCTCCCGAACCCCCTGAACAAACAAAAATTACTCACATGACGCCACTAGGTCTGGGTCGTCGCAAATCCCGACATCCTTCTAAATCAAGGCCTTGCCTCGAGCCGGCAGCAAAAAAAAAAAAAGATCCGACAATATGTTCAACTCCTCATACATTATGGAAGCCGGAGCCGTTTTTCGCTGCGATCGCCTGGGGCCAAATTTTTAAAAACCCATCCAGCATTTCAACAACGGAAATCTACTCCTGGCGGGTTTGTTGCTGCATACGGCTGGGGTGTAGTTTTGTAGTTTGAATGAACCCTACCTTTTCGGTGAGGAGGAGCGCCGCACAATGAACAAACAGTTCAAATTTTAAAACAGTCGCCTCTTCGGGAACATTGAAACATATTGTTAATTATTTGGCCAGCGTTTTGTGCGAGATGAATTCAACGAGATCGACGTCGATTCTCCCGAGGGGGTTTGGAATGGGTAATCTCAACTACTAGTCGTGGAATTGTTTATCTAGGGGCTTAGCAGGACTGGGTCATGGATTCTGATTGTACATACCCCCTAGTTGGTTGTGCATTGAATAGGGGGAATTCAACTATTTTGCTATAAATTTGGTTGATGAAAGCACCCGCTGATTGTGCTTGGTGGGGACCGCCATCACGGGAATCTGGAAGTGGATCTTCATTTGAATATGGGAGGAGGAGGCTTACAGATCTTTAGATTATTTGTTTTTCAGATTTCGTGGAAAAAAAAAACTTTAAAATCATTCAAAAATGATTGAAAATTTCTTGGAAATCTTTTTCATGAATATTATGGTTTTTGGCACCTTCAATTCTTGAAAATTTTAGAAATTTAAAGAATTAATAACTAAAAAGCGATCTCTTGGCAGAAAAAAAAAATAACTAAATTTTGATCCTGTTTTCGAAGCATCGAAACAAAAAGTATGAAAAAATACATCAGCACAGTTATGCTACAGTCAAAAAATAACCAAAAATATCTATGAATAAATGATTTTTTTTCTTCTGAAGTTCAACGTCTTTTCCTGTTAAGGGGTTTAAAAGACTTTACTTGAATAAAAATGCACAAATAAGCGTTAAACTATGTATTCTGAATTATTTACAATACTTTTTTAGTTTTTTCAATTAAAATTAAAATTTTTGTGATTTTTTTTTTTGCTCCTTGATGTTTTTCGGAAATTTTAAAAGGGGAGACCTAGAAATGAAATTTGCGATGGCCTATTTGTCTACTATTATTTACACCCATTTTTTAACAAAACCAAAAATTGCAAGCAACTTTTTTTTATTTATTTTGTGCAATAAATCAAATAGCCCACATTAAATTTGTAGAAATTCTATGTTCTGTGTCATGTTTACCATGTTGCGAATTATTTCTAACAATCGTAACAATCATAATATTGTTAAATGATTAAAAATAAATAATAATAAAAACTTTTTCAAGAAGGATTAATGAACGTAATGAAAATTTTGGTTCGACAACTGTTTAGCTTTAGTGTTGTTAGCCTTTTTGAAATGTTTGGCTCGATTTTAAACCTAAAATAATATCCTTAATACTTAAATACTAAAATTTTCTCAAAATACATTTTTTTCGAAAACACTCAAATTTAAAAAAAAAAATTGCACAATGGGTATCAAACGAAGCGAAATTTGATATGCTTTTTCAATTTGTTAGAGGGTTTTTTAGAAAATACTAAAATTTTCTCAAAACATCGTATTTTTCGAAAATATTCTAATTTTCATAATTTGCAATGTACAAAGGTAAAAAAGAAGCGTCATTTTTTATGCTTTTTCCCTTTATTGAAGTTTTTTTTAAATGCTAAAATGTTCCCAAAATATCGTATTTTTTCGAAAATACTAAAATTTTCAAAATATGCAAAACGAATCAAATGTTTGTTTGCTTTTTCAATTTATTAGAGTTTTTTCAAATAGTAAAATTTTCACAAATCAAACGAAGCGAAATTTGATATGCTTTTTCAATTTGTTAGAGGGTTTTTTAGAAAATACTAAAATTTTCTGAAAAAATCGTATTTTTTCGAAAATACTCTAATTTTCATAATTTTCAATGTACAAAGGTAAAAAAGAAGCGTCATTTTTTATGCTTTTTCCCTTTATTAAAGTTTTTTTAAATACTAAAATGTTCTCAAAATATCGTATTTTTTTCAAAAATACTAAAATTTTCAAAATATGCAAAACGAATCAAATGTTTGTTTGCTTTTTCAATTTATTAAAGTTTTTTCAAATAGTAAAATTTTCACAAATCAAACGAAGCGAAATTTGATATGCTTTTTCAATTTGTTAGAGGGTTTTTTAGAAAATACTAAAATTTTCTCAAAACATCGTATTTTTTCGAAAATACTCTAATTTTCATAATTTGCAATGTACAAAGGTAAAAAAGAAGCGTCATTTTGTATGCTTTTTCCCTTTATTAAAGTTTTTTTTAAAATACTAAAATGTTCTCAAAATATCGTATTTTTTCAAAAATACTAAAATTTTCAAAATATGCAAAACGAATCAAATGTTTGTTTGCTTTTTCAATTTATTAGAGTTTTTTTCAAATAGTAAAATTTTCACAAATTACAGTTTTTTCTGGAATCTAAAAACAAAATTTCGCTTCGTTTGATACCCATATTGCAAATTATGAAAATTTGAGTATTTTAGAAACAAAATGGTATTTTGTGATTTTTTTTGTTTTTTTTTTTTCAAAAAACTCAATTAATGTGAAAAAACAAAACAAATTTGAGTACTTTCGAAAAAACCTGTATTTTTAATTTTTTTTTGTTTTTTTTTTCAAAAAATTTCGCACATTTTGAAAATTTTACCATTTTTGAAAAAATACGGTAAGTATTTTCGAAAAAATACGGTAATTTGTGAAAATTTTAGTATTTTCCAAAAAAACCTGCAAAGAAGTAATAATGTATGCAAAATTTCGATTCGTTTGATACCCATATTGCAAATTAAGAGAATTTGAGTACTTACGAAAAATACGGTATTTTGTAAACAATTTCGAGTACATATTTTACTTTGGAACTTACTACATTTAAAAATAAATATTCTTAGTGAAAGCATTGAAATGTTTAATTGATGTTTAATATAAAAACACTTTAGAAAATACCATCTGTATTTTTTAATTTTCTGTTTTTAAGCATAAAAAATCACTAAGCCTGTTTTTTAGATCGAAAAATTCTAGAGTCCTGGCAAGTTTTTGACTATTTTTTAATGATAGTAATAATTTTAGGCATTAGCAGACTGGAATGATTTGGAATAATTAATTTTAAATGTATTTAAAGATAGTTTCAATTTGTCTGAAAAAGGTGAAAAAGGTGATATTCGGGATAAAAAAGTGACTAACGTTAATTTCAGTTTAGGATACCTACCACCGTAGAAACCCAACAATCCCCTACAATCCCACCGGTCGTCACCAGGTTTTGCCTATTATTAGGGCTCCAACGGGGGATTCTCGAAATTCGCGACGGCCGCGCGAAGTCGCAGCCGCCGCCCAGCATCCAAAAATGGGTGTTATTATAAGAAGATGAGGCGGGCTTTCTCCCATACGACGAAACCCCACCTGGAGTTGGGTGATCATCAGCAGCCTCAACGGCGGCGGCGGCAGCGATTAAGAATGGTGAGCAATTACAACCCAGATTGAAGTCGGCATCCTAGCGATGAAGACATTAATCAAATTTCTGCGCGTCTTTTGTTGACCCCGCGCATTTTGTGTATACTTTTGGCAACCTGCTGCGGGATTGAATTGAGACTTCGTTTTTTTTCGGCATTTCTAAGCTTCAAGGGGTCACTGTACGTACCACCTTGCGCGGGATTAATTCGATTAGAATTGAGCGGTAATTAAGCGCGGCCGGGCATGGCCAAAGACGGACCTTTACAGTTTTTTTTGGTGCTGAAGTTCGCGGTTACGAAATCCTTCGACATCTGCAACCTGTAATGTTGACATGCGGCGACATCCATTAATGTTGACACAGGTGGCACACCACTCACAATACGGGGAGTCCGCCGACCAGCTATCTATCACAATTAATCGACTATTTAAGGCTGAGCGAACGCGCGCACGCGGCTTAAGCCAAAGAAGCCTTCCAATAGTGGTGGTAGCAGCAGTGATTAAAATTAATGTACCTCTCTCTCCGGCGGGTCGGTGGCTAGTTCATTGATTTCAGTGTCCTCCCTTGACGACTTTCCTACGGGGCAGAGGTTCTCAAATCTACTATTTCTAAGTAATTTTAGATTTACTTACTTACTTCAATTAAAAAAATTGTAACAATATTCAAATTTAGACTTATTACTAAATCTTCTGTTTGGAGAATACTCGAAATACCACAAACTTGACAACCACTGCCCCAAAAAACATCCAGAACTGACCAACGAAAAAAAGCCCACAAAATTCAACCCAAAAACGAGATACGACCCGGCCGATAATCCGACGGTCTTCCTCGGAGATGTTTTAGGTTTCCACCGAGAGTGAGCGGAGGATTCCAATTACATAGGATCAGACAAAACCTACCTTCTCGAACGCGCAACAACGACAACCAGAAGGAAATTTATCGTTTTAGCTTCCGAAAACTCGAGTTTTATGTGTTTCCCGGAATTGACTACCTCCTGTCATCAGCCCGCAAAAGGTGGTCCCTCAGCGCTATTACGGGGGGAGTTCAACACGTGGTGTGACGTGGCTAACGGTCCACAACGGTGGGATGCATCCAGATTTTCGGAGGGCGCTGTTTCTTATCTTAATGTTTGAGAAGCGTAAAATTGTCTTTAAATTGCGCTTACCTGATAACTTCTGCCGAGATAAGGCAAAGCAGAAAAGCCTGTGCTGCCTTTCCGGAACGTTTTATACACATCTTTTTTCGGGGCTGAAAAGCCAAGCCGTAAATTTGTTGATGGGTAATCCATCATTTTAATGGTTTCCTTCGCCCGATGAACTCTTTCTTTTCTGTCGTTGCTCTTCGTTGAGCCCTTTCTCCACCTGAGAGAGCAAAGTTGACTTCACGTAACCACGTATGTTGTGGGTGCAAAACATGAATGGAGTGTGTGTCTTCCGAAAAAAAAATCCTCGTACCCTTTCGACCCGGGCCTTATAGTTTCTTATCAGCAATCTAAATTATCCTTTATGATGTCCCTGACAGCACTAGCTGGTGTCGTTCACGGGGAATCTTTTGTAAAAGGACACCACCGTTGTTGACTTGCTGGCACAGCACCCGTTATAGAAATTTTTATCACCCCTTTCTTTTATTGAGTGGCAGTTGGCACCGCTCACGAGCCGAGAGTGCAGGTTGTTGTGGGATGTAAATTTGCCAAGATTTTCTGTAGAATATTAGGAGGTGCGAAATAAGCTTGTCTTTTTGAGTTTACTCAAAAAATGTACAGGCATTCCCCAGTAAGAAAGTCATACACCTGCATGTTCGCATGAATGTCACAAATGCTAAAAGCAAGCTGAGAAAATGCTAGGCAAATTTGTACCACCCATAAGACTACACCCAAAGTTAAAGAACGAGGGGATAGTCCTCACGAAAAGAAACGTGAGGAAAGTGCTATTTTGCGAGAGTATAGTCCTCTCGCGTGTTCATTCGTTCATTGGAACAGTTCATCCTATGAGTGGCTTATATGGACAAACGACCGCCACTTAGTCACCGAACCATGGTGGCCCATACGGCAAAGGCACGGTTCAATATACCGAAGGTCTTGGGTTCGAGTCTCGGTACCGGTACTTTTTTTTTTGATTGATGAACTTTTTTTGGAAAATGAACCATGAGTAAAGTACTCTCGGTAATTTCGGGATTTATCCTCTCCGTCCGCACACAGTACCATTTTACTACCGAATCGTGCTCTTTATCCTCTCGTATGCCGATGCCCAATTCTGGGTGTACGTGTCAAAAAATAGAGTTTTATCGAGGTTGCTAGAATAAAATACCAATTTTAACTTTTTATTGCAAAATAAACATTGTAATCGACAGGAAAATTTTGAAAGTTTTAATTTTCTACAAAATAAAACCACGAAATTCAACAGAGTTAGTTAACTCAACTTTTTATCCCGCGGTAGGCGCCCTAAAAAATCTAAGTGTCAATACGGATATTCGGCGCCGTCGCTCCTTGCCATACTCTCGTACACTTCGGTGCCCAAGGTGGCGAAAAACTTGTAGATTAAAGACAGACACTAGTGGTTGGTACTATCAATAGTGGCCGACAGCTATGAAGTCAACTTCGTTAAATAACTCACTATTGAACCTAGTTCCAACATTGGACCTAAACGACAAAATTATGTTGATTTCAGAGACGAGATTCGAAACTCGGTAGACGGTGGGTCTACGAAACGTTATTTTTACCAACCATTTTGCAGAAGTTACTTAAATGTATTTGGTTAAACATAATTGCAATCTTTAGCAGCTCTAATTAAAAAAAGAAATTGCTTCCAGCACAAGGTGTCAAATGGTAGGTCCAAAATAGGAAAATGGTTGTCCAACGTTTCTCTTTTAGGTCCACTGTACATCTAAAAATTATTTTACATTTTTAGCTTACCAATCTAAAGTATACTTTTTCATCGAGTAGGGGAACAGCATCTAATTCCAGCGTGCCTCTAATGTTGGCAGGTGAGAAATTTGACATTCAATTAAAGCTAATTAAAAGCGTTTTCAACTGAAATCGAGTGATAAATAGCTCAATAAGAAGTGAGCAAGCAAGTTTCTATTAAAAGTTTTGCAAAATTAGTTGTTTAAATAGTTAAAATCAGCCAATTGGATGGAATTAGGAGCGAGTGCCTAACCTGCCAAACATACGAGAATTTCCCCTACCTACTATTTAATCAGGGGTGCCCAAAGTTTTTGATTGGCGGGCAAGCTCGTATGAACTTGCAGGCCAAAAGTGGAAAATTATTTATAAAAAAAATGAAATTACGCTATTTTTATCTATAAAACAAAACAAAACTCTATCAGCTTATTTTTGTTGCAAATTTCAAGTATATGTAGGCCATTTTCGTCATTCCAAAAATAAATAAATTCAATAAAAAATATTTATTTTTTTCTAAATAAAAGAGTTTTAAAAGGGGTGGAGTTATATTATTATGGATAAAGTGTAAATTATTATCATTCTTTGTGAAGAGACACCTTAAAAATCCTTTTTCAACTCGCAAAAAATTTGTTTATTTTTTTCGTTGAGATCTTTGAATAACAGTCACATTTTTGCATATATGTTTGATGATAAGCTATCCCTTAATGCTTACATACTCAAAATTCTCAAAAATGTTTAGATATTCATTTGACGGGCATTCAAAAAACCTATTAAAGTCACCCCGGGCTATCAAAGTCACCCCAGTTTACGGTACATGAAATACAATCATAAATAACAACAATTTTACCTAACTATATGAAAAATTCATTATTATTAAACAATTTTACATGTGGGTAAAAGGGAAATTTTACGTGACCATCAAAAATAGGTCAGCGAGCCACTAAAAATCATTTGGCCCGCGGGTCATTGTTTGGTCACCTCTGATTTAACTAAAATGATTTTCAATGTCGTCCCTTTTAACTGGATTTTTTTCAGAGTTTACAATCAGCAAATCGCCTTTAGATTGATATTTATTTTCTTTTACTAAAAGTATTTTTCGGAAAAAACTTAAATATTAACTTATTTCAAAACGAAACAGAATATTGATCAAAAATGGTCTATATGGCAAAGTGTCCTCGAAAAATTATGTTTATTCTATCAATGTCTAGCTTTTGTATCAACAATCCATTCAAATTCAAATTCAATGTTCACAATTATTGTAAAAAGTTTCTGAAAAAGTAACAGCGTTTTGAAAAAAAAAATTTTGGCTAACAAAAAATTGTGAACAATTGTTATGAACTACTTCTTTGCCAAATATTCGAATCTATTTTAATTTCATATACTGTCCAGACTCTATTATCGCATCAAAAAAAAATTACTTCGGATAATCAAATCCAAAAAATGTGGTCATTTCAAAGGCAATCAACCATTCAAACTTGACTAAAATGGAATTTGATATTTAATTTTAAAAAATGTAACAAGCGAATCCCGAAAACGGGGTGACTTTGCTAGGTTTGAGATTTTTCCGCAAAATGAAGAGTACAAATTAAATACGTACGGAGTAGTGGAATCATACTGACCGTGGTAGAGAAGTACTCAAAGTACCTCAAGAAGAACTTTTCATAACAAATTGAAAAGTTTAAAAAGTTAGTTAACTATTAATAAGAAAATGTTGATGAAAGGCATTATTCCAAACTTCTCAAAATGTCATGATTTTCTCAATGAACATGATTTTGAATCGGAAAATGGAATGCATTTTCAGATTTGTTGGACAATTTTCCACTAGGAGAAGGTAAAATGATTTTGTAAATATTAAATAATACATGTTTTGGAAACATAATTAAAAAAAAATCTCCAAATTTATGGGCAATTTCAGTTGAACAAATTTCATATAAATTGTGAAAACTTGTGATTCGTGCTTTGAATTTAGTTTAAATGGCAATATAAATCGATAATTTTATGAAAAAAACTAGATTCAACAAATTTCAGGCAAAATTTCGACTTTTTAACAATTTTACCTAAAATTTATATGAATTTTAATAAAAAGCTTATAAACTTAGGTAACTAAATATAAACATCGATTTTTTTTTCTTAAAAACTATGTCAGCAACCTTGATGATGATACATTTAAGTAAAAACAAAGCTTGAACACCTTTAATCTTATTTTAACAAAAAAAACTATGACTATCAAAGTCACCCCGGAATTTAAAATGAGAATTTTTAACGTAACTATTTTTCTAAACATTATAATAAACCTTTTTTCAAAAATAGTGCATGGACTTTGTGTGGCCTACCCCAGTACATGTTTTAAAAATGATGATCTTGAGAAAAACTTTTCCAGTTGAGAAATATTCCAAAAATAAATTGAAATCCTATCAAAGTCACCCCGGTTTACGGTATTTATTTTTGTTCGTGATTCGATTATTCAAAGTCCTATACGAACCTTCGGATAATCGAAACATCGCATAATCGAGGCTTCGGATAATCGATTCTGGACTGTAATCATCAAAAAACATAATTTAAAAAAAAAATTGTTCTACATGGAGAAAAAGAGCTCCCAAAATCGTAAACAAGCGTTCATGAAAATAGGAACCATTAACAAAGTGTTCAAATCCCATGGTACGAAAATCGTACCATGGGATTTGAACACTTTGTTCGTGATTCCCATTTTTATGAACGCTTGTTCACGATTTTGGGATTTTTTTTCTCCGTGTACTAAAAACTTATTTATATTTTATTGTTTTCACATATACATTTTGTCATTAGTCTCATTTTTTGTCAAAATTCAAATTATGTGCCAAAAATTTCACGATAACATGACACACTCAGGTGTCAAAAGACATTTCGCTCATTTTTCTTCTCTGGCAAACTTCAATCCTCACCGTCGTCGTTCTTATCGGTGGCAGGCGATACATCGCTGGAAAGTGTCCATTTTGCGCGCTGCCAGGTTATTTATGGCCACCGGTCCTTTCAAAAGACCAACTTCGTCGTCGTGTCCTACTCAAGGACAGATTTTTCAATAATTTTGTTTCAGCGAAAAAAAAACGAAATATTCTCCTCGCAGCCCGCCTGATTTTCAGCTCAACCAGTAGTATGAATCGTCGTCGAACGAAACAGAGCATTACTTGTTGTTTCTCTTTTTTTTCTTCCCGTTTCAGACCCTCACACCGTCCCTGCAATCGCAGCTGGTAATTGAATTAATAAGTCTATCCCATTTCAGTCGATTCAACGGCCCACAACATCATGTTCCGGTTGCAAAAATAGGGGTTCTTTTGAAGCAGAAAAAAAAACAAAAATAAACCTTATGCCATATTGAAAAGGGGTCCTTATGCTAGACTCCTCCCCCTTTCATTGAAGAGGGCACTGGATTATTACGGCAAGCAGGAGGGAAGCGCACCTTGATTGATGGACTTGCAGCGTAACTTGCATGCAACTTTTCAGCAGAAAGTTTTTCTAAACTTTTTGAAATTTATTAATTTTTGTGAAACTCCTCTGAAACAATCGTAGCTCATCAACCACTGAAAAGACACATTCTACACGTGTTCCAATCGTTGGCCAGGGAGAAAGTAGGACCAGTTCTTGAAAGTTCCCTTTATTTACCCTCCAATTATATTCCCATTCATCAATGAACTGCTCCCAAAGTCAACCTGGGCCGCGCGGTCAAACCCGAAGTCGTCGTGTCGTCGTTGTCCAAAGGCAATTAAAGAAAACCTCCGCCAAATTACGATTTGCAGCCCAAAAGTTGCTGCCAGCCGAAACATAATTTCTGCATAAATTAAATTGTCATGCACCTTTGGCGAGTTACATAAAGCAGTGTTCTGAGTTTGACGGACTCGATGTCGATGTCGTCTCCCGGCTGGAAATGCTTTCCATTCTTTCGTCTTTCCCCCACCTGGGAGGAGGAGAAGGTATTACAAAAATTTCGGTTGGCTGCGGTTTACGCACAACGACGAAACCTTCAAGCTCGAGAGCATACTCTAGAGAGAGCATAAACAGCGGCCAGTAAAACGTCCTGTAAAACGTGTGCATAACTTTTGCTTGCTAGGTAGAGGTACATAAGCGTGATTTGCGTGAACCCTTTTTCCCTGCTGGTGAAAAGAGAGTCGTTCCGTGATGTTGGAAAGAAGGAATTTTTGCTCTCGCGGTAGGAATTAGCGACGGTGATGATATCAGGAGGAAAATGTTGCCAGAAACTCTTGAGCAATTCATAAAAAATTGAAAACTTACATTATTCTTATGATAAATTACAATATTTATTCAAATTTAACTATTTGGAGCATGTTTTTTGCATAACTTAGAGTTACAACAAAATATAATTTCTTGCTCGCAATCCTTCACAATTTTTACGTTAATTTGAGTAACTGGTCTAAATTGAAGCCTAATTCGTTAAAGTTTAGGGGTTGCTGTCGATTGCTGAAGTTTGGAAAAATGTGTTTCTATACCAATGCGTCGGATCTTTCCACGGTCTTGTCCATAAGTGTTCGCAATTGAATTCATATAAAATCTCACACTGCAGCACGGTTCCAGCATAAATAAAAACGAAAATTTTGATTATCTTCTCGTTTCCTACCGAAATCTTCCAATTCAAATTTCAACTTAGTGAACCCAAAACGCTAAAAAAATCACCTCAATTTGGCTCATATTTTGCAAAGATATTTAAATTTGCTCCCAAAAACAGAAAAGTATTGGGCCCTACATTTCTTCGCAAATTTTTATTTGAACTTTCACTTTAAGAACACACAACCACAAATGTTATGCTTTAGACAAAATACAAGTTTTTGTTTATCCAAAACACGATAGTTGTGATAAATAAACCAGTATTTTATTGTAGAACATATCCCATTGAAAAATAAATCAGACTATCAGGGCTCAAATATCAAAAAAGATCTTGAAAATGTAGCTTATCAATATGAACTGATTCAAACAAAGTTTTCACAGGAATAAACAGCATTTACTGCAAACATTTTTTTAATGTGGTTATTTAAAAACTGTGAGTACTCAAAACCTGTCACAAAATAAAGTTTTTTTTCAATACTTTGATTTTCAAAATTTACAATATGATCATATTTTTATAAAATTTGAGAATAAGGCCGTTACACATATCTTTCAAAGTTTTTGTAATTCCGATGGGCAGTACCGCAAAAAAATGCGAAAAAAAACTTTTTTTTTCAATGCTTTGATATTTTGAAAACCAATGATTGCCAAACATCTGGTGTAAAGTGCAGTTTAAAACACTTGACTAATAAAAATGGTACAATACAGTGAATTTTATACCAAATTATGCGTCGCTTGAAATTATTTTTATAGCGGTATTTTGTGAAATTTTTTTTATATTTACATTGAAACTCCTGTTGAGTTCAAATCTATGCAAAATATTGCGTATTTTGATAAACTTAATGCAAATTATTAAAACTTAAGTATTTTAGAAAATTTTACCATTTTACAATAAAAACTCTGGTTTAGTGAAAATTTGTACAACATATAGGCATCAAACGACGTAAAATTTGTAATTTGTAAACGTAAAATTTGTAATTTGTAATTTACTTAAAAAAAACGGTATAATATTATTAAAATTTTGCATAATTTGATTTTTTTCATTATTTAAAAAACGGTGTTATTTGATAAACTTAATGAATTTCATTCAACAATAGATTTTGTTAAAAGTTTAGTATTTTAAACTAAAACTCGGGTTTAGTGTAAATCTATACAACATACATCAAACGACGCAAAATTTGTATATATATTTTTTAATTTGAGTATTTAAAAAACGGTAAAATATAGTGAAAATCCTCAACAACTTTGCGTTATTTGATAATTTTATTATTATTTTAAAACGGTATTGTGTGCGTAATTGGATATAATTAATGCAAATTATTTAAACATGAATATTTTAAAAAAGCTAGTTTGTCAAAATTTTAGTATTTTACGCTAAAAAACTCTTGTTTAGTGAAAATCTGTACAACATTCTGCGTCGTTTGAAACCTATATTGCATATGATTTAAAATTAGAATATTTCCAAAAACAGTATTTTGTAGTATTTTAATGTAAGGAAAATATCTTTTAAAAAAATGTGTCGTTTGGTATCCGTATTGCAAATCATGAAAGTTTTTGAGTACTTATGTTTTTACTAACTAACAAACTCCATTTTTAAATTGTTTTCAGTGAAAACTTTTGAAATCTGACAAGTTTTTTTTTTAAATAAGTTCCTTTTAATGAGTTGCATTTATTAAATATATGTTTTGAGAAATAAAATTATAATATGAAGAGAATCCCACAGTACATGAAACAGTTTAAAATGTTGATGTTCTCAGCAACTGAAATAATTTTTTTTTTAATAAATATATCTGATTATGGAAAAAAGTTTTTTTTTATATTAAGCCTGTTTCTCAATGGACTTTGGAATAATCATTTCAAAAGATAGGTTTGATTTTATATTTGAAACATTTCTGTCCAAGAAATGAGAACCACCCTTTCCACTCTTCATTTTCTAGGTAGAATATTTGTTAATATAAATAGAAAACATATTTTTAATTAAACGATTATTTTTTTCTAGTTTACGGTGGGGTATGATTTAATTCATAATTATTAAATTTGAAATAATAATTTGGACCAGTACAAATATTTTTCACGACATGTTTGCAAAAGGGACTAAAATTCTTTTTCGAAAACTATATTAATTCCTTACAAAATTTTATACATCTAGAAAAAAATAGTAATGTTAGATGCCAGATACAATATTTCTTAATTCTGTAATTCTTTACTGTATAATAGTAATAAAAACATGACATTTTGTAAACATAAACTAAAAAATCTAGATTTTCTGTAATGATTCTCAAGCAACATGATTTTTTTGATATTTGCTAACTTTTAGTTTCAGTATTTGAAATTATTATGTATCTTGAAAGCTGTTCTTTAAAAAATATAATGATAATTCATAAATGCTAAATCGAGCCCAAATATCCGGAAAGTCGAGTTATATTTTTCTAAAACTCTAGATAAATTAGACAACGGGTAAGGGGGTTTTCTTAAAAATTATCAAAATAACGATTTCCATTATTTTTGTTTTCGATTTCGAATTTTGAACCATTTCTAATCGCATCAAATTGATTGAAATTTTGTCTGGTTTATTTTATTTTTAAATGAAACATGTTTACCCCCCTTCAATCTGGCAACACCGTCCCACCTATCCTTTTGATATCATTGTGTCCTCAACCCGTAGCGCCGAGTATCAAGTCTCATCACCATAATTTAAGCGCCAATGACCGGGACGCGCTCCTTTTCCAACATTATTATCTCTTCTTCTCTCTTTTTAACTATGTTTTTTTTGTATTCTCTTGAATCAACTTCCACATCCTACACACCACTTATCGGTTTCAGTTTCGCCCAGCATCACTTCTCGGCTGCGATGTGTCACACCAGAATCTTTTTTATATGATCAACAGTGAGTGTCTTCATGAATAAACCAGGTGTGTGCGTGCGTGTGTGTCATCCCATCATAATGGAGATGAATGGCGCGCGGGTCCCAACAACAAACTCAGCTCATTCTCTCTCTTTCTCTCCTTTTGCGAAAAGTTTGTGTCCTACTCCCTCCAGCTATGTTTGGGAGGTCATATTTCTCCTGTGGCAAGATTCAACATTAAAAAAACAGCCTCATCCCGAGGACGACTTATGAAGAGAGCGCGCAAACTTGTTCTATGGCATCGTCATCGCGTTGTGTTGGTGATGTTTTCGCGCGAGAAACAACTCCGGGAGAAAGAGAGCCGAGAAAGGAGGAGTTGTGTGTGTTGTGTTGTGTTGTGCCCTGATCCCGTCCGTCGCTACCGATTTTATGCTCAGTTTGCGCTAGAAACTTCAGCCGCTATGATTGATTGGAGCGCGCCGCGAATTATATTCAGATTAGGGCGCCGTGGTACTAGTCGACAAGTCGTCAAGTCGCAAGTGATCGTGATCGCGCGCGCGTTCGTGGGAGACTTGTGCGGTGCGGGTCGCAACGAACCGCACGATTTCACGACAATTGTGCGGTCCAAACAGGTGCGGACCTAAGGACCCCCCCAACATCGGTGTTGCAAGCAAATTGCAGTGTGGCCAGTTCGTGGCGAGAGAGTGCGTGCGCGGAACACGAGAAGCTCCCCGAAATGATTGCGGATAATTGATAAATAATAGCGACCGTTTGAGAAGTGATTATCGAATTTGAGCCGGGCCAGGCCCCGAAGATTTGGCGGAAAATTGTCCAAACGACTCGAAGGCCTCGAAATCGGAAGGCGACTGTTGCTGCCGAGGGGACCTCCTGCAAAAGTGAAATGGATACGATTCTCGGCTTGACCAGATATTACTGATTTTGTGCGGCAGTTTAAGTGCCGGCAATTGCGTTTTGCTACTGTTTGGCACTGGTTGCACGTGCGATTAGCCGACTCGCTGGAATGCGGTTCTCCGCCGTTTTGGTCGGGTCGGGCCTTTGGGTTGTGACCGTTGTGGCAGCAGGTGGTGTGGCGAGATGATGTGGCGTGTAGAATTGGTTTTACCTGGTGGTGTTATCGGTGCAGTGGGCTTGGGAGTTTGGGACTTGCTCGGAAGGAAGTAAATCATTAGAAGGTTTAGAAAGCTATTTTTGGAGTGGTAAGCTGAGGAGTTTCGATTACAGGCTGAACCGATTTTGGCCAGGGCTTGATGCCATTAAATTCGGTCTGCAGTCCCATAGATTCCATAGGGAAAATGATGAGTTTTTGGTGATGTTTACGTTCTTTAAAAAATGTTTTTATGAATAATGGGTTTAAAAAAAGTTGCACTGGAATTTCAAAAAATCCTTAATCTAAAAAACATTTATTAAGGGGAACTATACCATTTCTCAGCCTATTTCTATCTATTATCGGCCTATCAGCACTTTGATAATGAATTACAGCTTTCATGAAGTGTTGATACATCTAAAATGTTGATTTAATAGCGAAAAACGGCATAAGTGATGAGAATTGGTCGGACGGCTTAGTGTGATTAAAATGTGTATATTTCCCCTACATCAAATGGATCATATTTAAGTGTTCATTATTGCTTCATATTGAAAATTTACACCTAAATGTTTGATTAAATTTAATAATTGAGTTTAAATTCATATTCGATTGCTGACAAAGTTTTTGTAGCATAAAAACAACTAACAATAGCTCAATTGTTTAAACACATTCTTAAACATTTTTGAACCGAACACTATTTTTATAGAGAAAATCATGCCAAAATGAGTGTATTTAAGACCAAAATGATTTGTAATGTACACAGAAAAAAAATCATGGTAATCATGGTACATCATGGAACATCTTTTATGTCAGAAAAAATGTGTAATATTACTTCTGAAAATGTGTAATTTTACCAGTTTTCTGCTGTAATGCCACTTTTTCAGTCTAAATTGAGGTAAAATTACATCATAAAAGAGGGCTTCCAAAATTACACCTTCAAAATTTACACAATTTTTTACTGCGTAGTTCACTAAATTTGGAAACCACAAAGAATATAAAATGTTCCATTTTATGGAATATTAAATCAAATGAATCAAATGAAATACACAGCAAAAAAAAATTGTAAGAGTAAATGTCAAATTTGAAAGTTTAATATTGCCTCTTTAACGATGTCATTTTAACCTCAATTTAGACTGAAAAGATGACATTACACCAGAAAAGCGGTAAAAATATTTTTATTTCGGACATTTCGGAGTAAAGTTACATATTTTTTCTAAAATAAAAGATGTAATATTACCAAGATTGTTTTGTGTGGAGCGTGGACAATCACCATTACCCCAACCCCCTCCCCCCTCCCCCCTCCCCCACCACCTTAAGTGTTCACGTGGCTCATGGATGACCCCTATAAATGTCCATGCAACTTGCATTTAAATTTACACTATCTGTCAAGAAACCTTTTCGTAAACAATTTATTATGGAACTTTTTTCTTTGTACATCTCGATTCACTTTGAACACGACACAGTAAAAATTTGTGTAAATTTGTAAGGTGTGATTTCGAAAGGTTGAATATTACCTCTTTTATGATGTAATTTTACCTCTATTTAAACTGAAAAACTGGCATTATAACAGAAGAGTGATAAAATTACAAATTTTCAGATGTAAAATTACACATTATCGGAGGTAAAATTACATATTTTTTCTGATGTAAAGGATTTACCCCTTCCCAGATGTAATATTACCATGATTTTTATTTTTTTTTATTTCATATCCCAAGCTTTGTTTTTCTACAGTTACACAGTAAAATCGACTGGGTAAAAAATACATTGTTTTACTTGATGATATGTAATATTACACGCATAAATATGTATAACATCAGTATGGAAAACGCATTTGACCGAAATGTCAAGCTCACGCTCTTTAAATGTCTAATAGTCGTGCGGGATACAGAGCAGTGCTCTTCATGTGTACTGGGTTTGAATCCAGCTTTATTGATTTTGTTTTGTGTGTAACATTAAACGTATTTTCACACAAAATTGGTAAGCATGCATTGGCAAATTCTAATAAAATTACACTTCACAAGATTTTCTTTACCTTATTAAGTGTTAATAGCAGAAGACTTAGAATATATGAGCATTATATTCCGGATTTTGTATTGAGCCATTAAATTGAGTTCTCTTTTTACATCTTTTTGATTTCAAATGCCTATCTCAACTACACAGTAAAAAAATCATGATAATATTACATCTGGGAATGTGTAATTTTACCACTTTTCTGGTGTAATGTAACTTTTTCGGTCTGAATTGAGTAAAAATAACATAAAAAAAGAAGTAGTATTCAACCCTCCAAAATAACACCTTCCAAATTTGAACTTTTTTTACTGTGTACAAATTGGTGAAACACATGCCTTAGTATTTAGTAGAAATTCAAAGAGTTTGACGAATTGTATACCTACTCAATAATCTTCTGCAGTTTCCTTTAAATTTCTCTCAAATAGATAGTCGATTACTAAACAACTCAATTATTGCCAACATTAATCACGATTCCATTTTCTTGCGATGCAATTGCGAACAAATTTCTTCGCAGAAGATGGTCAAAAGTCCATCAAATCTTCATCGCACGTGCAACCCAGACAAAAACAACCACCCAGTCAAACCACCTCACTAATCGCCACAATTTACCTCCCTCGCGTCTGTGATGCACATTTTCTCATCACCAGCACCACCCTCAAAAGCTTAAACCCGACCAGGCGCCATCGCGATAAGCGCCAAATTTTCCCACGACCACCACAATATAAAAAAAAACTTTTATACCCACTTTATCCTCCTTCCCCAACATGGGCTTTCGGACGGTTTGAACTTGTCACAAAAAGAGGCCTCCTCTCGTCAAGCCTCCCACCACTCGAGATGCACATCTCTCGTCTGGAAATCATCTTAACTGCCGTAACATCTTCATCATCATCAACCCAACCTCCTCCGCGTTGACAGCCACGAAAAAAAAAAAGCGAAGTTGATTTGGTCCCAAGCAACAGTCGCCTTAAGGTTTAGCGCGGCAAGCAGCAAAAACTCAGTGCTAATTGATTGTAATATCGTCGTCGTTCAGGTCCCGAGTCATCCGCGTAATTTTTCGCGTTCACCAGCAAACAACGCAAAAACAAAATATGTCCAAATATTATAAAACAAACGGTGGTGTTGACAGCAGCGCGCAAAATTGATGGTGTTGTGATTTGAAATTAACGACGTAACGACCTCCGGTAAAAAAGGTGAAAAACAGCAAAAAGTGGTCTCTGAAGCGCGTGTTGACCGCGATTTTTTGAGTAGAAAAAACGAAGAACCTGCGACAAATATCAGCATGGCGTTGGCATACGTGGACATGTCATCCGTTATCGAAGTGCAGGTAAAGTTGATTTGTTGGATCTTGCCGACGGCGAAGTGCAGTGAGGCTGATTTTGTCTCAGAATAAAAGTCGGATTGAGTAGCTTTTTTAAATATTTTTTTATTCCAGATTTATTTAGTTTTTAAATAGCTAGACAAAATGTATTCTTTTTAATATACAAGAATGTTTACTATTACAGCTTTGCCCATAATTTTTAATGTCAATTATCAACAGATGCATTTATCTATGTGCCGTCAGCTGGGGCGAATTGGAACTGCACTTTAAACCATGATCAGTTAATAATTCTAATTTCCATAGCAATCTAAAGCAACAAAATGTGAAAATCAATTTCCAAATTTCAAGCTTTCAAGTACTCTAAAAACTACTGTCACTGTTCAGTAACCTAGTCTCGATTAACCACTGTTGACAATATTTCTTTAATTTTCAGGAACCAATTTGTTTTTTTATTTTTATTTTGATAAGTACCTTGAGAAGGGATTTTCTGATCGATTTGATGGCATCGGAAAATTTTAAAGTAACTTTTACGATTTTGCAGAAAAAAAGGTTTATGAAAAATAAATTTGTTGTTTTTTTCCCAAAAACGAAGTTTTTTTTCATAATTAAAAAAAAATACTTTTTGGGACTATTAGATTAGATTATCTGAAAACATTTTTTTTTTTTTGAAAAATATCTAACATTACAAATGCTTTATATGATGAAGCAATTCTCCACCAAAACCGGAAATGGATTTTATTTATATTTTTTTAATTCAAACTTTGTGTGGTTCTTCTCTATGACCAAAGAAGCCTCAGCAAGCTGTCCAAACAAAAATGGTATGTAAAGGAATTTTCGGATCGATTTCGTGTCTTCGGCATAGTTGTATTTATGAGGACTATTCAGAAAAAATACACGGAAAAATTTGCCGACTTTAAATTAAACTTTTTTCACAAAAAATCAACATCCCAAATTTCCATTTCATTTTTTTTAAGTAGCCTTGTTTTGCTTTTTCAATAGAAATATTAGTCAAACATTTATTTGACTTAAGTTTTTAATGTAAATCAAATTTGCAATCGAAAGGTATTTTACAGATTATTTTGATAAAAGGCACCGTTTTCATTATCTAATTACCTCATGTTTACGTTTAGCATACAAAATCCCGTTTTTTTAATATTCTGAAAATATTTTTTTGGAAAAGTTCATAAGATTTCCAATAAGATCCAATAAGCCTGAAATGCAGCGAATTAAAGAAAAACTAAATAGTTTTTTTTTAAATGTCATCCAAAAATTCCGACAATTTCTAATGCCAATATCTTAGCAACTATTGGTCCAATTTCAAATGTTGAAGAATAAAAAAATGTGAAATTTCACGATCTTTTCGAAAAAAATATTTTGATTTTGAAATTTTGGAATTAAATATTCCATTATACGCCCATTTAAAGTATTACTATATATATTTATACTACTATAAAATTTCACGTGTTCACGTGTATCAATTGTTAAACATCTTTTGCTTTATATTTTTTTAAATGAGCAAATAGCGCCTCTGACCTGAGTCAAGGGGGGAAGGCTTTAAAAAACAACAAGCAATAGTCTCACCAATTGAATGAGAAATTTGTATTAAAATGCATTTAACACTAGTTCAGTTGTCACTAGTTTGAAAAAATGTAAAATTTGACTGTATTGTACGAAAATTTTCTAAAATTCAAGAGATTTTTGAATAATCCCAAACATGTTAAAAATTATTTCAAACGCAGGGAAATGCATTTCAAATCAATTTCAGCGGAAGCTGAAGCTGAGCTGAGCTTTCAATTGAATTTTCATTGAATTCTTAAAGTTTAAAAAAAATATTTGCCTTTGATTTTTCAGGACAAAAATTAAAAAGATAAAAAAAAATAAAAATAAATATGTGTACCAACCGAAAAAAAATTACAACTATGCAATTTCTTTTTATATTAAGCGACTTTCACGCATTTATGTATCACATTTCTAAGAATAGCTGCCAATATTGAAATGGCTTCTCTGGTCATAGAAAAGGCCAATACAAAATTTTAGCCAAATAAAAAAATGGTCAAAATCAGCCGATTTTGTAAAGAATTGCTCTGATGCAAAGTTAAAATTGCAATCAAAAATAACTAAGCTTTTTTCTATAAAAAAAAATAAAACAAATTATTTTAAGTTCAAGTTTTTTTTTAATAAAAAAAAACTTCATGAAAAAAATTGCACATCTGCAAAGAAACTTCGAAAAGCTGGGAAAATTTCCTACAATTTTCTTGTTTATCAGACTGCTGCTGATATGCCTCTTAAAGTTAAAATTTAGTGATTTGTTTATTTTTTTAAATTTTCACTGAAGTGTCACTTAGCCCTCATTTTTCATGTGGCGATATCTCGAAAACTATTGATTCAATTTTCATAATCAGTACTATACTAAAACATATAAAAAAGATTCGAAAATAAAACAAAACAATTTAGAAGTATAACTTTAAGTGTTAAAAAGTGAATTAAAACATCGGGATTTTTCCGTGTGGACAAAGCCTCATAGAAATAATAATAAATAATAAAATAAAAAGTCTCGAAAAAAAATGCAAACCATAAGTTACAGTACAAACTTGATTATCCGAATATTTGTATGGGACTTCGAGTAATCGAATCAAAAATTTATTTTCTTACACAGAAAAAAATAATGTAAATTTGGAAGCTTTAATTATGGAAGGTTGAATATTACCTCTTTTATGATGTAATTTTACGTCAATTAAGACTGAAAAAGTGACATTACACCAGAAAAATGGTAAAATTACACATTTCCAGAGGTAAAATTACACCTTTTTTTCTGACATAAAAGATGTACCCCTTCCCAGATGTAATATTACCATGATTTTTTTTTCTGTGTACTTTAAACATCAAATTCCAGTTCTGCGACACGCATTTTTTAAATATTTCATGATCGTCATTTTGGCCGCCATCTTGGATTTAAAAATTCTAAATTACTTTAGAGTAGTTTAAGGGTCATACCAAAGCTAAACAATCAAAATAAGACAACGAAAAACATTTTCCTGATTCAATTATCCGAAGTGAATTTTTGCCAAGGCCTCCGGATAATCGAATCTGGACTGTAGTTTAAAAATATTGGTCAGTCTATTAAAAAAAAACTAACCTTCTAAACTTTTAAGGAGTGACGAAAACCATCCTTTTGATTGTTAAATTTATCTTAGCCAGCTTTTTCGTGTTGAAAAAAAAATCCACTGATGAATTTGGAATTAAATAATCAGTATACGGAAAAAATATTTCAATTTTTAGCACGTAAGGTTGAACACGAAATTTGCATATAAAGTCGAATTTTCCTTTACGGGCAGTAATGTTTTCTTTTATTTTCTGTTTTGGGCATTGGCCTTTTTAATTACACAAAATCTCACAAATTTGGTCTAACAAATGAAACAATTAGCGTAAAAGTTGAAAAATGCAAATTTAAACATAACTCTACTTTAAAACAAGGCATACTCAAACAATTTATCAATAAAAATAACTTTTTTCATATACACTCAGAAAAAATGCTCAAAACTCAACTCTCAAGAAAAGCCTTTTTTCGGACTCTTCCTTAATCTTCGCTCGATTCACCAGAAATCAATAAACCCCTTTGTGCTCATTGAAAGCTACCGTGGAAAGCGAAACGAAATTAAATATTAATTCGTCTTTGATCATCAATCCACTTCTTGGAGACTCTTGCGAGGCTGACCCAATTTCTCTTCACCTTCCAGAAAAAAAAATCCTGATCCAATTTATCGCAAATCGCACTTTTCAACGTCTGTAGGGGTGGCGTGGGGCCAACATTTGTTTCGCTTTCTTCGGACTTCCCCCTCTCCCTCTGTTCCCGGTCAGTCAAGTGGTCTCGAAAAGCTTGAGACCCCAAATAGATCGATCTTGGCGGGTCGTCCAACAAAAAAACGAGGCAATAACAATAAACCCAGAACCATCAAAGTCATCACTCTCGCTCGATCGCTAGCTGACGAATGCGTGAATAAATTATTTCACACAACTTTTTTTTTTTTTTCTTAAATTCGAATGGGTCATAAAAGTTCTCCGCGAAAGATTTAACGCTGCGCTAATCGCGAGCGCGATTTTATTAGGCACGCCCGGATCGCTTTGCAGTCTTCTGCAAAGTTTTCTCGGAGGAAATGTCTCACTTTCTTTCAGCGCGTGTGCTTACGCGTTGATGCGCGATCTTTTCAGCGATCTGGAATCGGATTGAAAGCTCTCGGCCAGACAGGAAGGGCGTGCGCCGTTTTATGATCAATTTTGCGGTCACTTTTCACTTTATTTTCTATGGAAATACTCTTTTCGACGCAAAATTGGTTGTGCGGAAGGGAAGTCACAGCGGTGATCATCGGTTTTCTGTTGTCGTAAAAGTGGAGACTTTTCTTGATAATTTGACAGGCTTTTTTTTTAAATTGGCTGTTGGTGTCACCTTTTTGACGCGAAAACCATGAAAGACCACTCACTTCCGGAGGTGTTTTGAGGCAATTTTCGAGGGTCTTCAGGGAATGCGTTTCGAATGTGTTGTAATATTGAATTAAAAATAGAGGTGTTTTAATGTTATATTTTGTCTGAGGATTCTGAAATGGATTCGAGAGCTCAAACATAGAAATTCAAAAAAATATCTCGATAATTTGATCGAAACTCAAGCCTTTTAGTAACCTTTTAGTTACTGACAGATGCTATTTAAAGAGTGTTTTCCGAGCTACAACTTTAACGAAGTCGCTTCGCATTGCTTGAAGACGGTGATTTTAGCGGATTGAAAACAGGATTTCGTCGTGTTTATGCGATACAAGTTCAACTTTTTAAGAGAATAGGGGAAAATCTCCATGCTATCCTCAAGTAAGTTTCGCATGGATTTGGATGGTTTTCGGGAAGGTGAATGGTCTAAGAAGTAAATGGTTACGATCGTTTTCATTGTTGTTCGAATTCATGGCTTAAACAATATTTTTCTGTATCCTGATTTTTGGGAGAAATTATGAAGGAGGGGGGAACAAAATCTCGAAATAAAATTTGCACTGACCTGATTGGAATAGATAAAAAATCCACAAAAAAAATGCATTTTAATTCTTTGATCTATGCCAATCCGCCAATGATTTATTGGCCAACAAAAGAGAAAAGTTGTGTACACTGTGTGTGACTGTGTTTCCCCCACAAAAAAAAACTTATCTTGATCCTAAAAACACTCCTTCAAAATCCACTCCCAATTCTCACACGCTTCCATTTCTCCACTGAGCGTCAAGGCTCATGCAATAAAACTTTATTAGCCTTTTTTGCGCCTCGCCGGCCAACATCCAGTTCGCCAAGTCAATCAAAATGATCACTGGGTGAAAAGAGGGGGAAGGGGGTGGGAGGAACCCCCCAGAAATGGCCATTCGTCAGCATCAGAAGAAGCACAAAAAATAATATTAGCTCCATCAAATCTAGCTCTAGCTGGTAGAAGGCAGCCGCAGCAAAAAATAAAAGCACATGTCATCATCCGAAACTATATATTTTGATTGATAAATTGTAACCCTCGGACACCCCGCACTAATTTCTGGCTTTCTTTTCTCCTCTCTCTCTGATTGGTTCCTTCTTCCAGGAGCGGCTCACTAGTCACGGGGGCATCGGGCTGTCAGGTGGCAGTCCGGCATATACCACACACTCCGGGGGCCACACGGGACGGAACGGACCCACGAGCGGGCACGGCGCAAGCCACGGAGGATCGCACGGCCCGGGGCCCACCATGCACCACCAGACTCTACAGTCCGATTTTCAGCCGCCGTACTTTCCGCCACCCTTTCACCACACCACGCAGAGCCCGCCCCAGCAACAGGTAAGCCAAAGTTGGACTTGGGTAATTAATTTAGATGAATTAATTAATTAACTAATTTCGAAAGATATAATGTAAACATGTCATTTCTCGAAACATCTTATCTTTTTTTTTTTTTGACAACAAAAAATCACACCTTAAGGAGTTATTAGACTACGACAAACAAACGTACATTTTTTTACAGTTTGGAAGTTTGACTGCTTTGTTCGTCAGCCTGCATACATTGGGAGCCTTCTTTTACTACGTAAAGCAAAAATTTGGATTTTTAGATTTGCAAACAAATTGATAAAAATCACCTCGAAAACATAAACTAACTTTTAAACGTACATTGCGGTAAAATTTTACTTAAAAACAATAATTACATTATTTTCATTTTATGCCTGCAGTTTTTGTACATTTTTTAACAGTGCGCAGTAGCTTTGTTTTGGTTCCGTAACGAACAGCTGTTCTTTTGTGCTGGCGCCGTAATTGACAACTCCCTTTTGTTCTGGTGCCGAAGTTGACAGCTTGTGTTGGCTGCGGGTGAGCTGCCTGTAGTGAGATATAGATGTCGCCCCCTGCTTTTAACAATGGAATTTATAATATTCACGCAGAAAAATAAGGCATATTTGAATCAACAAAACGTTTTGTTGATTTGAAAATCAACATTTTTGTTGAATCAACGCTAAACGTCAAAGCAACTTTTTCAAAACAACAAGAGATTTTTGTGAAATTGAGAAAATCAAAGTTTGTTTCAACGCAAAATCGGCGTTGATTATATTCAACAAAAATTTTGTTGAATCAAACCTCGTACAGGCTGATTCTACAAAATATTTTTCTGCGTGTTTAAAATATAAAAAAAATCATTTTTATTTTATCAAAATGTCTATTGATCAGATATAAAAAGATTTCTAAACGATTGGTTGAAAATTTGACGAAAATAACCTCAATTTATGTAGAATACCTGGAATTACCCATAATAAGAATGGAGCACTTCCATTCGAGCAGTTTTTGCTTTTTTCTACAATGTATTTCTTATGGAGCAAACTGTCAAAAATTGCTCGACTGCGGGTGCTCCATTGTAATACATATTGTTTCAAACAATGCACACTGGGAAAAAAGGGACCCGCAGCCCCATGAATTAGATGCCGCTGAAATTTTAACTTGGAAATATATGTTTATTATGTGAAAAAATCCGGGGAATCGAATGGTGATGGTTTCGTCTGCCGGAGATAATGGGAAAGGGTCCATTTTGCCCAAGTATCCCCTAAAATGCAACCTTTATATATTATATGCTACAGTACGAGAAATACCGCAGGTTTTTAGACTTCAAAATAAGTGAACTTTATGTAAAAAACTATGACAAATCGATTGGTGAAGATTTCACGTGCCGGAGACACCGGGAAAGGTCTCATTTTGCCCCAATTAACCCTATATTCGATTTATCATGTAATTTGCTCCACATCGTAAAGTGCCGCAGTTTTTCAGACTTCAAAATAAGTGAACTTTATGTAAAAAACCATGACAAATCGATTGGTGAAGGTTTCACGTGCCGGAGACACCGAGAAAGGTCTTATTTTGCCCCAATTATCCCTATATTCGATTTTTTCATGTAATTTGATCCACATCGTAAAGTGCCGCAGTTTTTCAGACTTCAAAATAAGTTAACTTTATGTAAAAAACCATGACAAATCGATTGGTGAAGGTTTCACGTACCGGAGACACCGAGAAAGGTCTTATTTTGCCCCAATTATCCCTATATTCGATTTTTTCATGTAATTTGCTCCACATCGTAAAGTGCCGCAGTTTTTCAGACTTCAAAATAAGTGAACTTTATGTAAAAAACCATGACAAATCGATTGGTGAAGGTTTCACGTGCCGGAGACCATGAAAAAGGTCTCATTTTGCCCCAATTATCCCTATATTCGATTTTTTCATGTAATTTGCTCCACATCGTAAAGTGCCGCAGTTTTTCAGACTTCAAAATAAGTGAACTTTATGTAAAAAACCATGACAAATCGATTGGTGAAGGTTTCACGTGCCGGAGACACCGAGAAAGGTCTGATTTTGCCCCAATTATCCCTATATTCGATTTTTTCATGTAATTTGCTCCACATCGTGAAGTGCCGCAGTTTTTTAGACTTCAAACTAAGTGAACTTTATGTAAAAAACCATGACAAATCGATTGGTGAAAGTTTTTATGCACCGGAGACACCAGAAATAGGTCCGTTTGCCCCAAATGTCCCATTTATGGAAAAATGTGCATTTCCTAACATTATTCATCAATAAAGAAATAGATGATGTTCGAACGAAAGTTGGTATCGGACATATTCGGGTCCGACCAGGTCAGCGATAGCCTCATTATGTCCAATAAATTGGCTTCAGGAGTCGTTTTACGAGCGAGGTGATTCCGAGCGTGTTTGTAGCGTTTGTGTGTATGCTCGCCTGGTTGCTCATCATAGAAGCACAACGGGTAAGGCTGCAATGTTTAATATTTTTAGAATAAGTGATTTTTTCAAACTACATAACACTTGCAAATTAGATTAAAAAATCGAATATAGGGTTATTTGGGGCAAAATGAGACCTTTCCCGGTGTCTCCGGCACGTGAAACCTTCACCAATCGATTTGTCATGGTTTTTTACATAAAGTTCACTTATTTTGAAGTCTAAAAAACTGCGGCACTTTACGATGTGGAGCAAATTACATGAAAAAATCGAATATAGGGATAATTGGGGCAAAATGAGACCTTTCTCAGTTTTTCCGGCACGTGAAACCTTCACCAATCGATTTGTCATGGTTTTTTACATAAAGTTCACTTATTTTGAAGTCTAAAAAACTGTGGCACTTTACGATGTGGAGCAAATTTCATGAAAAAATCGAATATAGGGTTAATTGGGGCAAAATGAGACCTTTCTCGGTGTCTCCAGCACGTGAAACCTTCACCAATCGATTTGTCATGGTTTTTTACATAAAGTTCACTTATTTTGAAGTCTGAAAAACTGCGGCACTTTACGATGTGGAGCAAATTACATGAAAAAATCGAATATAGGGTTAATTGGGGCAAAATGAGACCTTTCTCGGTTTTTCCGGCACGTGAAACCTTAACCAATCGATTTGTCATGGTTTTTTACATAAAGTTCACTTATTTTGAAGTCTAAAAAACTGCGGCACTTTACGATGTGGAGCAAATTACATGAAAAATCGAATATAGGGTTAATTGGGGCAAAATAAGACCTTTCTCGGTGTCTCCGGCACGTGAAACCTTCACCAATCGATTTGTCATGGTTTTTTACATAAAGTTCACTTATTTTGAAGTCTGAAAAACTGCGGCACTTTACGATGTGGAGCAAATTACATGAAAAAATCGAATATAGGGTTAATTGGGGCAAAATGAGACCTTTCTCGGTTTTTCCGGCACGTGAAACCTTAACCAATCGATTTGTCATGGTTTTTTACATAAAGTTCACTTATTTTGAAGTCTAAAAAACTGCGGCACTTTACGATGTGGAGCAAATTACATGAAAAATCGAATATAGGGTTAATTGGGGCAAAATAAGACCTTTCTCGGTGTCTCCGGCACGTGAAACCTTCACCAATCGATTTGTCATGGTTTTTTACATAAAGTTCACTTATTTTGAAGTCTGAAAAACTGCGGCACTTTACGATGTGGAGCAAATTACATGAAAAAATCGAATATAGGGTTAATTGGGGCAAAATGAGACCTTTCTCGGTGTCTCCGGCACGTGAAACCTTCACCAATCGATTTGTCATGGTTTTTTACATAAAGTTCACTTATTTTGAAGTCTGAAAAACTGCGGCACTTTACGATGTGGAGCAAATTACATGAAAAATCGAATATAGGGTTAATTGGGGCAAAATGAGACCTTTCTCGGTGTCTCCGGCACGTGAAACCTTCACCAATCGATTTGTCATAGTTTTTTACATAAAGTTCACTTATTTTGAAGTCTAAAAACCTGTGGTATTTCTCGTAATGTAGCATATAATATAAAAAGGTTGCATTTTAGGGGATATTTGGGCAAAATGGACCCTTTCCCATTATCTCCGGCAGACGAAACCATCACCATTCGATTCCCCGAATTTTTTTACATAATAAACATATATTTCCAAGTTAAAATTTCAGCGGCATCTAATTCATGGGGCTGCGGGTCCCTTTTTCCCAGTGTGCAATGGAGCATTTCCATTCGAGCAGTTTTTGCTTTTTTCTACAATGTAGTTCTTATGGGAGAACTGTCATTTCTACCACTCGAATCGGGTGCTCCATTAGTAATCGATAAAAATCCGGTATTTTTATTTAATTTTTAATCACTTAACGTATAATTTAAAAAAAAAAAGATTTTTGGAAATTTTCTGATATTTTTATGCAACCTAAAAACACATCTTTTGAGCCATGGTTCATAACGGTGCAAAATCTGGTTCCAGAGAAATGATTATTTGAAAAATAAGTGTTTTATAAATGTCGAAAAACAGGACAACTTTTTTAAAGGTACTTAGTTAACATATGTAGATACAATTTTAATGATAAAATTTACATACCGCAATCAAGTTACAGACACTTTTGTTAATATGAAAAATATTCAACTGGCTGAGAACAAAAATTCCGCAAAGTCCTGAAAATCTAAAAAATTCTACCAAAAATCTTATCGTGATACTGATCCCGTAAATTTTCTAAGTGCCGGAACGATTTTTGTAGGGGGTATATCAATAATTATTAAAAACCAACTTTCGAATTTCAAAATTTCAATGAAGAAGTTTTGTTAGGGACATTATTTTAGGAACAAACTGATGTTTTTGTAAAAATCGGACAAAAATTTCCTGTAATTTCGTCGATTTTTCCGAAATTTTGGTTCAAAGCAAAAATAAACATCAAAATAATTTATCATGTTTCCAAACTCCCGAAAATTTTCTAAGTCCCAAAAAAATGCTTTTTCTGTAAAAAGTAAAGAATTAAAAAATATACGCAAAAATTTCAAAGTCCAGCATAAATAAAATCAAACTTTAAAATATCAGCTCATGAAAATTATTCTAAGTATCGGAAATTGAAAATTCGGTCAGTGACTGCAAATTTTGCTAAGTCCAGCATAAATTTGAAACAAAGTCAAAATAATCATTTCATGATGTTCGGGTAAAATTTTTGAAAAAAATTTAGCTTTCGAAATTTTTGCTATGTCTAAAAAAACTACCACTAACAGCTCAATATCAACTGTAGATAATGCAGTATGATCATGGAATATACTTTCCATGATACGCAGTCGGTTTCAAAAGTCGTCATAACTCGAGGAGTTTACAACAAGATGCAAATAAACAAGCCAAGATAGTTCGAAGTTATCTCAACCAACTCACTTTTCGCCCGGGCTACTCTATACAGCAATTCCCCACGAAAACAGCATGATTCGAAAAAAAAGTTCTCCGATCGAGCTCAATTTTTTTCTAGGGGATCCTTGGCCGAAATAATTAGACCCGTATTTTTTTGTTTGGCCATTAGGGTGACCTACGCCGTGTGAGGGTGGTCCAAAAAATGGCAATTTTCGCCGATTTTCGCAAAAACCACTTTTTTCAAAAAAATCGTATCTCCGCGCCATTTCATCCGATTTTAGCTGTCTTAGATGCAAAAGAAAGGTGATTAGTTTGACTATTTAGGAAAAATAGTAAGAAGTTTCAAAAATCTAGCTTAACATTTGAATAGATCGTATGAAAACTTAAAATGCTGTTTTGAAGGTCTCGGGACCAAAGAGCCTATGTTTGAAAATATTTTCATCGGATTCCTTAGAAAATTTCACATTACATATCAAAAAATGGTGAAGTTATGTTTTTGATACTCTGAGATACGATTTTTTGAAAAAAAAAAAAACTGGATTTTTCGACGCGCCACGCGCAAAAATGGGAAAATGATGAAAACGGGAAAAAATCGACTATTTTCACTGAAACTGCGATAACTTTGAAATTTCAGCGATGACCTATAGATGTTATGGTACCAAAATTATACGCATCGAAAAATCCAGTTTTTATTTTCAAAAAATCGTATCTCAGAGTATCGATGACATAACTTCACCATTTTTTGATATGTTATGTGAAATTTTCCGAGGAATCCGATAAAAATATTTTCAGACATAGGCTCTTTGGTCCCGAGACCTTCAAAACAGCATTTTAAGTTTTTATATGACCTTTTCAAATGTTAAGCTAGATTTTTGAAACTTCTTACTATTTTTCTTAAATAGCCAAACTAATCACCTTTCTTTTGCGTCTAGGACAGCTAAAATCGGATTAAATGGCGCGGAGTTATGATTTTTTGAAAAAAGTGGTTTTTGCGAAAATCGGCGAAAATTGCCATTTTTTGGACCACCCTAACACGGCGTAGGTCACCCTAATGGCCAAACAAAAAAATACGGGTCTAATTATTTCGGCCAAGGATCCCCCAGAAAAAAATTGAGCTCGATCGGAGAACTTTTTTTTCGAATCATGCTGTTTTCGTGGGGAATTGCTGTATACTGAAAAAATCGTTTTGGCATAAAACCCATTTTACAAAGCATTATTTTAATGGCAAATGTTTTTATTCCATTAGAAAATATCATTATGAATTTTGCAATTGAGAATATTAAATCCAATAATTTTACAAACTGCATAGTAAAATGGCATGTAAGCTGGCATGATTGTGAATATTTACATTACGAATAACCAGGATGAACTTTTTGTACAAATAGACAAATGTTTAAAAGTCTTTAAAAATACTTTCAAAAAAGATTGACAATATTGAATTTCTTACATAAATAGGCATCTTTCAAATTATACCTAATCTTATTGAAAAATATTTTGAAAAAGAATTCATCTGGGCTGTTTAATCCTATAAACCAGAATTTTATCAAAATAACAAAGTTTCCATGTTATTTTATATTATTCACTGCATTACAAAAAAGGTTTGTTATCCTGAATAAAAATAACTGCGTTTTAGAGCAGCAAAAAAATCACATTTCTTTTTCTTTATAAAAAAACAAAAATTAAGAGGTAGGAAATTAAATTAGACAGTTAAACGTTATGGTTAAATTATTCTGGTAAGATGAAGTTTTTATTTTTTATTGAGACATTTGTTGACATATTTTGATAGCCTAGTTAGGCCGATGCAAATATTTAAAAAAGTTTTTGTCCCTCGGCCCTGGCCGAGGTCAAGGGGGGGGGGGGGCAAAAAAATAAAAAAATATAAAAATTTAAATAACAAGCCATAGTCTTCACATTTAAATGAAAAAAGTGTTCTAAAATACATTTTACACTAGTTCAGTTGTTTTGCAATCATTAGTTTTCAAAAAATCTAAGATCTGACAAAAACAAAAATTGTATCGAAAAAAAAGATTTCGCATCGAAAATTTTCAAAAAATCTTAAGATTTTTCAATTAACCCAAACATGCTAAAAATGATTTTAAACGCAGAAGAATGTATTTTAATTTGATTTCAGCTGGTTGCACTTGAATTTTCATTGAAATTTGGAAATTTATTGTAAAAATATTTTTTTTGCCCCCTGATTTTTCGGGCCAATTTTGAAGGGGGGGTGACAAAAACTTTTAAAAATATTTGTACCAGCCTTATTACCTAGAATATTATGAAAAATATGTGTCATGTTTTTTTCATATTGTTAAAACCTTTCGATATTTGTAAATCATTGCATTTTATTGCTTTACCATTTTATCCTCCACTTCACTCGAACTCAGCCAGAGCTAAACGACAAAAACCTTTTTTTTTGTTTAAAAACATTTAAAAAGCATGTTTAATCACAGTGATTTTTTTTTGTTTTTCCCCTCATTGAAGACTTTGCAAAAAATAAAATTGAGGCCAAAAAACTGTTTTTTTTTTCAAATTTGCAAAAAAAGGATAAATATTAATGGTAAACAGATGAACATTATTTTTTAATCAAATCAAGATATTTAAAAACGAAGCGTGCAAATTAGTGTAACCTTACATTTATATTACTAGGAACATTTTAATCACGTTTTAAAAACTTTCTTTAAACAAATTGTGAAAATAAAGCTGGAATGTTAAATTGTTTTTACCGCACTCCACCTCCTGAAAATGTTTGTAATTACCTTATTGATCGTTAAAATTGTATGCATTTTGTTTTTTTAAGCGAAAATTTGAGAAATAAGGGACCAAATTTTAAGTCATTTTCAATAATCTTTGAAAAAACGTTCAAATCTCGACGACAAATCATCGTTTTTATCAAAAATCGGCTTTTTTAACAACATTTAATCTCCTTCTCCCAACCTCCACAGAACCACGGTCTGGATTACCTTAGCACAGACCCTTACGGGCAACCGCTATCCTCGCTCCACCACGCACCCCTGCATCACTACAACCAGCTGGCCGGTCTGCGCCCCTCCCAGGAACAGCTCGGCCTGCACCGGTCACACCGAGAATCCGAACTCCAGCAGCACGTGGTAAGTGTACGCTTGAATGAATTCAAATCGCCGAGTAAAAAAAAGCAGTAATCACTTTGGGAAGTTTCTTTTATCGCTCACTTTCAATCGCACAAACATTCGCGACTCGTAAAAAAAAGAAGCCATCGTGATCATAAAAACCACCCCGGAGTTGATCCGGAATGTGTCCCGAACACCTTCAAGTGGTCATAAAGTTGAGATATGTTGGACGAAACGACGACGGAGAGGTGGTCAAATCGATGACACGAGATCACACGAGCATTTTTGTTAATTAATTCGGGTAATCCATGTTTTTTGAATCTACAACTTGGTAGACGGATGCTCTAAAGCTTGAAGATTGTCTTCACCCATTAAATAGAGACGTGCTGTCACGTGACCCTATAAAGCTGGGCACACGGAAAAAAGTTGAGTTGAATTCCGTAATAGAAAAGACCAACTGAAAACTCCTAGATTTAGGCTATAAAAATGTTCAAATAACTCTTTCCGTGCATCATTTTAAATCAACCAAAAAATACGAAAGTCATGTCGAGCTTGTTATAGCCGCAGACTTGGTGGCTAGTTGTTGAACCAAGATCTTGATCGTGTCACGCGTCACGTTGCGAAGCCATCGCGATGGAATTTTTGGGAGCCCTTCGTTCGCAGGTGGCCCAGGTGACCCACCACACCCCAAATATTTTAGACATTCGAGGTTTCGTTAAATTAGACGCAGTAATTATCTTTTTTCCGTGGATTGAGATTTCAACCTTACGCAACGTCAGTTTTGGTCGTTTGCATCAGCTGAAACTATTTTAACATGCTTTCCAAAACTCGCACATCTTCTCGAAAGAATTTAAACCGAGTTCGAAGAGCAACCACACGGAGGTATTTCTCTCCACATTCAGTAAGAAAATAAACTTCTAGCCCAACTATTCTCTAAGCTAGCTTCTTAGAGCACAGCTCCTCGCCGTCTTATCATCCCAGCTATTCCAAAGATAACGATAACAAAGGCTGCTCCTTCGACATCCCCGCCGAAGCCGGAATCGAGCGGAAACCAAACGAGGGATATGCACATAACTCAACCCACCCTCTTCCTGTTGGCCAAAATATTCCCAGTTTAGAAACCCCCTCCGCTCTAAACTCCAGACTCTCTCTAACATGCCAAAACTTTGCTCGAGCTCGGCGGAAAAAAAAACAACATCAATGTTGAGACAGGGGTTGTGCAGCAGCAGCTCCGAACGGGAATGTCAACAATTTTGCGTATCATAAACGATGACGGCAAAATTCATAAACATATATTCGAGAGCTGCTGCTTAACTGCGGGAAAATCCAGCTGGGCAACTGACTTTCACGAACCAACCGCTCGATATAATAAAGTCATGTAAACGGTTGATCTGATTAGACAAAGGAATTTAGAAAGCAAATAACTTGCGCTATTAAAATTGATTTTTTGTTGCATTTCTTGAAAAATATATTCGCAAAAGGCAAGGTTGGTTCGAGAAGGTTAGCTTAAAAGTTAGTATGCTTATGAATATTGACAGATTAGTTGACAGTTGACAGATGTACTTACCCAAAAATATAACTAAAACACTCAAAAACTGCATCACTTCAAACACTTTTCACTTTAGTTTAAACTTGAACTCGAAATTGTTAAGTGCACCTTGAAGTCCGTAATTGAAACGTCAATTTCGAAAACGCCTAAAGTTATGCATCTCGTCTAACCTTCTCAAACAAATCTTGCACTAATCAGAGCATCGCACAAAAAGTACTGCGTGCCGCCAGAACGATTAAGAAATTACGAAAGAATGTCGGATCCCTTCCGCATAGCATCTCCCTGACCCGGGCACCACTTTCCAACTTCTTCTCTCCGAGCTGGAAAAAGAAAACTTTCCACATACTTTTTCCCTCGACTGAAGAAAAATCTTCAAATGTTGAAATTGTTTCCTCTCCCCAGAGCCAAGGATAATTTGACTATTTTAGATCGCGGGCAAATTCCTTCCCCCAAATCTTTCTGAAACAACTTGTTCGTCCTGTTTCTTAATTTTCCCTCATTTTTCCCCCCTCCTCAACAGACGCAACTCTCGCACGGCTTCCCGTACTCGGACCGGAGGAGCGACTACAGCGGCTCGATCGGCAGCGGGGCCGGCGCGACCCGGTTAGGCGCCCACGAGCATGACCCGCTGTCGCTGCACCAGGCGCTCCAGAGCGCGGTGGACGACGGCCAGAACCCGGTGATAGACGAGAACGCGGGCTTCATGAGCGATCTGCCGCTGCTGAAAAGTGAGTACAGTTTGGGAACGATTTTTTTTTTTTTTTTTTTGTAAACAAACTTGAAAAGACATGAAAATTAACAACATCAATATAAATCTAAAGATCTAAAAATCGAAAAAAATTTAAGAATAAAAATCGAAAGAACTACAAATTTTAAGATATAATGAACTTATGAACTAAAAATTTCAAGATATCAAAATCTAAAAATAATAACTTATATTTTGGAAGTCTAAAGTTCAAAAAATAAAATCTAGGATTCTAAAAAATCAAATAACCTTTATGATTTGAAAATTGGAAAAAATATACAAAACTATAAAATTCTGAAAATCAAATAGGCTGAAAAAAATATCCTCAAAATCTAAATATCCAAAATTCAAAAAAATCAAAAATTCTAAAAATCTGGCAACTTTGAAATTAAATTTCCAGAAAATCTAAAAAACTTAAAAATTTCAAAATCTGAAAATCTAGAAATATTGAGATATAAAAATCTAAAAATCTAAAACGATAAAATTCCTAAAATCTAGTCATCAGGGGTGACATTGAGTCTGTGGGGTGAGATTAGGGCATACAAATTTCAGCATTTTTGTATGACCCAATCTCGGTACCTTAAAATTAAAAAATTAAAAATTTAAAAATAATTTAATTTACAAATAAAAAAAATCTGATATTCTAAAAAGTTTTAGATTTCATATCTATAAATCTTAAATCTAATAACCTGAAAATTCAAAAAAAATCTAGAAAGCTTAAAATATACAGAATTTTTTTATTGAAAAAAATCCAATAATCTATCAATGTAAGGTTCTACAAATTTAGCAAACTAAAAATTCAAATATCTCCAAATCTAAATATTTTAAGATATACAAATCTGAAAACACATTTTAATATTCAAAAAACTTTTAAAAATTTAAACCAATAATCATAAAGCTTAAGAAAAATCTAAAAATTTTAAAATCCAATTTATTATCTGAAATTGAAAAAATCTAAAAAATATATATAAAAATCACAAGAAACCAAAAAATCTTACAGGCTAAAATTCCTAACATCTTAAAAGCAGAAAATTTAAATTATCTTAAAAAAACTGAAAAAAAATATTTGCAGATCTAAATTCTAAAAATCTAATAAAACAAACATTTTTAGATTTTATATCTATAAATCCAAAAATCTTATAACCTAACTAACAAAAAAAATCTATGGTTCAAAAATCTAGTAAAATAAAAAGTCCAATATCTTCAAATCTAAAAATTGTAAGATATAAAAATCTAACAAAAACGAAGTTGACTTTATAGCTGTCGGCCACCATTGCTAGTACTAACCACTAGTGTCTTCCTTTTTATCTACAAGGACTTCGCCGCCCTGGGCTCCTAAGTGTATGAAAGTATGGCACGGAGCGACGGCGCCAAATACCCATATTTACACAAAGAAATTTAAAGCGCCCACCGCAGGATTCGAACCGGCGACCTCTGGATTGGAGTCCAGTGCGCGGTCCGATTGATCCACACGGGCGGGTCGAATCTAACAACCCAATTTTAATTTTTTAAAAAATCTTAAAATCTTAAACCAAAAATCAAAAAGTCTAAAAAAAAATATATAAAAATTAAAACAACTAAAATTTAAAATTTCTTGAAACCTAAAAAATAAAAGACATAAAAAGCTAAAATTTCTGAAATCTAATAACTCAATAAACTATAATTCAAAATATATTAAAATCTGTAAAAGATATAAATATTAAAAAAGCTAAAGAGCTGAAATTCCTGAAATCTAATAACCTAATATTTTAGATAATCTAGAAATCTAAAGATCTAAATATCCAAAAACCTAAAAATTACTCAATTCATAAACCTAAAATTCTAAAAGTCTCAACATTTTTAGATTTTTATTTATCTAAAAATCTAAAATTAAAAAAATGTCATAACCTGAATATTAAAATATCAAAAAATTAAAAAATCTTCAAGAAAAAATCTAAAATTCTAATAGTTTAATTCACTAAACATCTAAAAAAAAATCTGATAGGCTAAAATTTCTAAAATTTAATTACTTAAAAAGGTAGGTGATCTAAAAATCTAAATATAAAAAAAAAAATCTAATCATTTTATGATTTTATATCTATAAATTCAAAAAATTAATAACCGAACAATTTAAATAAATGAAAATCTATAAAGCTCAAGACATGCAATTTTTTAAATTTGAAAAATCTGAAATTCTGAAAAATATTTTAAAAGGCACACAGCAAAATATCCGATGGTAAAATCACATGCAAAAGCATGCACATCACCTTCAAAATAAACACTTAATATTACATACTGCATGTACAATTTTTGCAAACACAAAAAAAAAGTTGCAACCGACGGGATTCAAACCCAGCACCGATGAAAAGCTGCAAGGATAAACGCATATATAAGCTTGACATTTCGGTCAAGTAGGTTTCCCATACTGATGGGCTACATATTTCAGGGTGTAAAATTACATAAAATTGCATAAAATAATGCAATATTTATTTTACACCCAAGCCTTTTACACGCAGCTGGATTACTACTTTTTTAGCTGGGCAAGGTTCTTGAAACTAATAAACTAAAAATTAAAAAATCTTAATATCTGAAAATATTAGTATATAAAAATCTGAAATCTTAAAATTAAAAAAAAAATCTGAAAAACAGAAAACTTAAAGATCGATTTTAAGACTTCACAGCAAAAAAAAAAGTAGTAATCCAGCTGCGTGTAAAAGGCCTGGGTGTAAAATATTTTTTTCATTATTTTATAAAATTCTATGTAATATTACACCCTGAAATATGTAGCCCATTAGTATGGGAAACCTACTTGACCGAAATGTCAAGCTCATATATGCATTTATCCTTTCCGTATGATGACCGAGCGGGCTAAGGCGCCTGTCCTCCCTGTTGGTGCTGGGTTTGAACCCCGTCTGTTGCAATTTTTTTTGTTGTTTCTACACAAATTTTACATGCAGTGTGTAATATTAAGTGTCTGAGAAAAAAATCTCTTAATAAAAAAAAATCTTTTTGCAATAAGACTACGTTATTCAATTAATGAAATTTCGGTCATACAAATGTTTGTTTTAAATCAGGTTAGCAATAGAGCAATAGAGCAATATTGAAAATCATAATTTAACAGTACAACAATAACTCGAATTTGACTTATTTGTGTATACTGAACTGATTTTGGGAAATTAAACAAAAAAACGATATACAGAGTGTACAAACATGATTAGAGTTCATTAAAATATTTGGTACCGTCATCAGGGGTGACATTGGGTCTGGGGGGTGAGATTGGGTCATACAAAAATGCTGAAATTTGTATGACCCAATCTCACCCCCAGACCCAATGTCACCCCTGATGACGGTATCATATGCTTTAAATTTTGTGGAAAAATACTTCCGGACCCATAATTGGATAGATGATATTCTGGATTTTAAGCAAAGGAAATTTTGGAAAATTACCATTTCTTCCGCATGCTACCGGATAAAATAACCATTTCCACTAGATGAATGGACCAAGCCAAAATACCACCTGAAAACCCATGAATGAATCAACATTCGCACCGATTTCAGAATTCGCACCAAGATCTTCTTTTCCAACCTCACATTCCAACTTCTTCCTTGCAATCCAGATTCAGCTGGAACTGACCCCGTATCTTCAGGTAAACCCGTAAGTGAGGAAGCCATCGAACATAATGGGATTATAAACGATCCAAATGGCCCCATCTTTAGTCGCTTCTTAGCTTCCCAATCCCAAAACAGAAGTCTCTCGCCGTCATTAGCATACTGATATTGTCAGCCTCGAAGATGCTCCCAAACGAAGGTATAGCTGCTTGGTCTATCTTCGGGCGATGATCTCGGAATGTCTTGTCCGGGAACACTAATCTATTCTGTACGGTACCTGCTCCCGATTCGTGCCAGGGGAAGTTGGGGATCTTGACCAGCAATAAACAACTCCAAGTTACGACCTGCACTACAATGCACACAGGTCGTCAAGTGCGCGCTACAAATGAGCTGCGAGAAAAGCAAATCAAGGGGAGAAACTCGATCTGTTGATAAGATCGGGTCGCTGCAGGTCCCAAGGGGTCTTGACTGTTGCTGCTGCTGATCGACATGTTAATCTGGACGGTGCTGCACGCAATCTGCCGTTTTAGGAAGTGCGAAATGTCTGTCGTCGGAGATCTCTTGATAAGGTCCATTGCAGATCTGCGTGGAGGTCGGTCGAGGTGTGCGCTAATTAACCGGAAGAATTTTCGTCAATATCTGCACACCCCTTAGTGTGTCGTAAAGTTCGCCATGTTACGCGTCTTCAGGGGGTAAATCACAGAGGGAGACCCACTCGATTATTGGCCAGATGAGCCGCTGCGCCGGGCCCAAAAAAGGTCGTTAAAGCGCGCGCACAGATTCCAAAGTACCCTGCCGGTAACGGCGACGGCGGCGGCGTTGGATTGTTGTAATCCGACTCCATTATGAATGTTCAGCGTGATGTTTGTCGGGTCGACCTCCTGAAGGTTTTTGGGGTCCCAGCCAGAAAGAAAAAAAAACATAAATAATAATACGCATTGTTGCAAAAGGTAAAAACATGCTGATTTGTTCCTGTCGGGAGGGGTGGAGGGCTAGGAAGAGAGGGAGGTAGCATAATAGACCTCATGCTCGGAAGATTGTGAAGGGAGGGTCTCCCGGTGAGGTGTCATATTCGGGAGTTGTTTATGATTTTTTTCGTCTGGGCTCGTCTACATGGTCATTTTACACTTTGGCACCCAGTGAGGTGTTAGATGATGAAGTTGTGAAGCAATCTGAGGGATTTGATGTTGAGGAATTAGCTGGATGATGGATCTTGGTAATTTAAGCCGTAGATATTGGAATTGGCTCGTATTTAAACATGATTTCTTTGAATCTCTAGATAAAACATTAATTTGGCAATAATTTATAGATATAAAATCACACAATTATTTACTCAAAAGAAGGTTAGAATGTGTTTTTAGTAACAAAAAATCAATGAATTTTCATAACTCAAATCCCAAATTACAAAATGCTAATTTCGCCACTTTTCCCTTCTTTTCCCTATTCCAACCAGACTTCCCCATCACCGACATCAAGAAGGACAGCAGCCAAATCAACATCGGCGGACCGTCGGACGTGTTCTGCTCGGTACCGGGCCGGCTCAGTCTCCTCTCCAGCACCTCGAAATACAAAGTCACCGTGGCCGAGGTCCAGCGGCGACTCTCCCCGCCCGAATGTCTCAACGCGTCCCTGCTTGGGGGTGTCCTCCGACGGTAAGTTCGACCTCCAAAAGTTCAGCTTCCCTCATTAAGGGCGCGCGATTTTAATTACTCGCGCGAAATTGGATCAACTGCTCGAAAAGCACGTGACTCTGTGAAAGAAAAGGTGTCTTTTCTCACAACAAGAATTTTCTCTTTCTCCCCCCATCTAGAGCGAAAAGTAAAAACGGCGGCCGATTGCTGCGCGAAAAGTTGGAGAAGATCGGCCTGAACCTGCCGGCCGGACGCCGCAAGGCTGCCAACGTGACGCTGCTCACCTCGCTGGTGGAGGGCGAAGCGATCCATCTGGCGCGGGACTTTGGCTACGTGTGCGAAACCGAATTCCCCGCCCGCCAGGTCGCCGAATATCTGTCCCGGCAGTACTCGGAACCGCAGGAGTCCTACCGGAGGAAGGAGCTGCTGCTCAACACCAAGCAGGTAGAATTACTGAACCAAGTTCTAATTAAAACCCACAATTTCTAACGCAAACTCTTCAAACCTCTAGATTACGAAAGAACTGATGGACCTGCTCAACCAGGACCGGTCCCCGCTGTGCAACACCAGACCGCAGCACATCCTGGACCCGTCCATCCAGCGGCACCTGACGCACTTTTCGCTCATCTCGCACGGGTTCGGCTCGCCGGCGATAGTGGCGGCCCTCACGGCTATTCAGGTTAGTTTAGATTTTTTTTTGCGATTGGAAATTTCAAACTTAACAGACCAAAAAACCTTTCGGAGACAAATCATTTATAAAAAAAACATGCATATTTTCATTTTTTTAAAGAAAATAATAAAATATTTATACAGCACGATAAAAAAAATCTGTAATTTTTATCTAAATACTTAAAGTTTTTATATTAAGTGTTTAAATTCATGTTTTTCTTATGATAAAAGAATCTTTATCAAAAACAAAGTTTCAGTGAGCACTCATTGAGAATAAAATTCGAAAAAGACTGACTCTCGGTAAAATGAAAACTCGAAATATTTATTGCAAGATTTGTGGAAGGACTTTCGATATCACTAAAACATACATAGATAATAAAGAAGACAATAAATAACCAACAAACTTAAAGAAAAAAAGAGCTTCATAAAATATAAACTACTCTTTAAGTTCTTATAAATGCTTATGAAAGATTTTCTACATCATGCTCCACTACGTCCCACTTCCGTTGGTGAGAATTACTGCAACAAATACTGTATAAAAAAAAAATCAACCGCAAACTAAAAATTAAAAGTTATTTAAAAAAATAAAAGAGAGATAAGAAATCTTGGATTTTAATGATCAAAAACATATCTTTCTACAATTAAATTGAAAAATTCTTCGGGACTCCAAGCAAACATAATTTTTTGCATTTCGATTTGGCTTAAACCGTGTGAGTAATTTCTCAAGACCAAAGAAAAAAATTGACAGGATATATCTGTTCAAATATTCACTTAGAATGTAAAAAAATCGATCGAACGGTTTTTCTGATCGATTTGGTGTCTTCGGCAAAGTTGAAAATCTGAAAATATAATTTTTAATGAATTTTTTACATAGGCAGAGTTGTAAAAATATCAAACTTTAAGTTCTCAGCGACTACAATTATCATGTCCAAAATCTCATCTTCTAACTTTCACTGCGCTTCTTCCCGCGAAATTCTCACCAAGACGAATAAAGTCCTAAAATTATGCTCAAATTTGTGATATTATGATATGACAAATGATTTAAAAGGGATTTTTAAATCAATTTTGAAAAATTAACTTCGCAGCCCTTCTTCTGACAGAGAAGGTTCCACTTGACAGCTCGTTCTTAGGGGACCATAGTTGATCCATCGGAAATTTTTTTTATTGTCAATGTATTTATTTTTTGCATTAAAATGAAAAAAAAACCCTAGGACCATAGTTGATCCATCGAAAAAAAAATTATTGTCAATGTATTTATTTTTTGCATTAAAATGAAAAAAAAAGTGATCAGAAATGGTTTCAATCGTGTTTTTTAACCGTTTTACATAAAAATGTACATAGAGCTTTAAGACCCTATTGTCGCTCTCTCCCAGTTAACTCAATCCGAATTCTGAAACGGAATCTAATTAGAATCGTATACAAATTCCGTTTCAAACGCAACAACCGGTTCCGTGTTCGAACCGGTTGTTGCGTTTGAAACGGAATTTGTGTACGATTCTAATTAGATTCCGTTTCAGAATTCGGATTTATTTGACTGGGCTATCTCGCGTTTACACAATCCCGTGTGACATTCTCTTTTCTCTCTAATTCCCGCCATAAATACCGCCACAAAACAAAATTTTACATTGCAGTTTATAGGGACGTAATGCGAGATCGGTTCCCAAACTCCCCTCTCGCGTTCTTTCATTACGGTTTTCTGAGCAAACGAAATAATCTTTGGCGAGTGTGGATGAGCGAAAAAAGAGAACAATTGATAGAAAGAGAATGCGCTTGCTGGCAATAACGAGATACAAGAAGTGAGCTCATATACAGTAGAGGTGGTCGCTATACCCTCTGATATTTTGTTACAGCAATCTTCAAATGATAGTTTTCTCTATCAATCATTCACAACGACGAATCATTCACAACACTGCACATAAAAAATGAAACCTGCAAAAAATTAAAAATAAAAATATTTTTGAATATGCTTGAATGACCGAATTCATTTGGCAGTGTAGCCATTTTTTTAAAGACAAGATTTTTCGAAAACGTCGAAAATAGTATGGAAAAAGGCACAAAAACATGAAAAAATAGGATTCAAGTATCTGTCATCAAAATTCCATGCAACATTAAGATCTCAGGAACTGTAAGTCCAATTTTCACGGTCAAAGAGTGAAACATTAGTGACATTTTTGTGTTTTTATCTTATATTGTTTTTTTTTTTAATTTTTTGATTTTCTCTTAGTAGAAAGTTATAAGACATTTTCCGATCTTTTCGAGAAAAATGTATGCATTCATGGCCTTGGCCAAGCTTGGATACGATTTCTAAAAGTAAAAAATAACAAATTTCATACAAAAAAAAATCACCTTTAAGTGGATATTCCAATCCATAAACTTAAAAAGCCTAGAAATTTTTTAACTCCTGTGATGATCTGTGAAGGAAAAATTACTTTTGAAGTACTTTTTGATTGAAAAATTGTAATTTGAAAAGGAGTAACTTAAGACGTAAAAAAATCTAAAAATGGGCAACACTGCCAGATACACTTGAAAAAAAAAGTCAAAAATTGATATTGTGCGCATTTTATTATTATTATTTTTTGTAGGTCACTAAAACGACCAAATTCTGTTGAATGAGCAGATGTCAACATTGATGATGTTGGGGCTGCACGATCCCTTTAAATATTTTTTTTTTCGATAAATTACAGCTCAATTCATCTGATTTTTTTTGTCAAAAGAACTTTTTTGTAACAACGTATTTCCGAAAATATTTATTTTCCAGTATAAAAAAATATAAAAACGGTTTTAAATTTTATGTGAAATGTTAATTGGCTTTAAAAACCTGCATTAATCTACACCCAAAATTCAGAGTAGAGCCCTCAACATTTATTTAGGGCTCAGTGCCAAAATCGAAAGAAAGATGCTACCAACGCACATCATCAAAACAAATATGTTCATTCTTTAATGCTCCGTAAAACATCATCAAAACAAATGTGTTCATTCGTTAATTGAAACAATAAATCTCCAACAAGTGTCATACATCGACTTCTGGCCACTTTTTGGTCACCAAGCTGTGTTGGCCGAGGCAGTCAAGTCATTGGGTTAGGATGTCAAAGGTCTCTGGTTCGATTCCCGTAGTCGACAATTTTTGGCTTGACGGATATTTTTTTTTTTTTTGCAAATGAACCTCAAGGGAATAATTCTCTCGCCCATCTCGAGCTGTGTTCTCTGTGTCTGTTCTTGTTTTTTGTAACTTTGACCGGTATTATGAGTAATTATGAGCGTAACAATGTTCTGCAAAGTTGTAGAGCAGACAATCATAAGTCGATGCTTGTGTGCTCTCTTATACTAACTGACATTTTGGTGGTTACGAGAAAATCGATTTTTTAACTTTGAATTACTGTTTCTGGGAAACTATTCGACAAACAATTGTCCTAATAATTTTAAAGTATGCTCCTGACATAACTTAAAGACATGGTAAAATATGAAAACTTTTGAAATGTAAAAAAAAATTGGCAGAGAAATTACGAAAAAAAATCATGCTTGCAATTAGCACAAGTGTGCCTTGAACAGTGATTTGTATGAGTTAGCACAAACGTGCACAGGGCGAATTTTGCAGTTGAGCTAAAATGCTTCTTCAATGGCAGAGTCGTGTATACTTCCAACGTGGCACTTGGTACAAAAGTGCGCAGAGTCATTTTATTGTAAAAATAGTAGTTATTTGTTGTTTCAATGTTTTTTGCGTAGTAACTTTGAATTGTTGCTAGTTAAGGAACATTTTTCTCAACAATACTTTTTTAATAGACTTGTTTATCATTAAATTTATTGTGAAAATTGCCGTTTTCGTGTGCAACTACCATTAAAACTTGAATTTTATGAAGAAAAACTTAGTGAAACTTAGGTTTCATAGATATAAGTATGATAATCCATGAAATAGCTCCAATAAGACCAACTATGACAAAAACCGAATAGTTCTTCGCTTACAAACAGAAGAAAATGATCTTGTAAAAACTTTGAGCTAGTTTATTTTATTTCCATCATGTCACCTTTTTAGAAATGCAAGATATCCAGGACACAAACCATAGAACAAGTGTGTGTCTAGCAATGGATTCTTAGTTTGTATCGAATAGAACAAAAGTGCTCCAAAGAAATCAATGCTTAGTCTTTGAACATGGACGACCCCTGCACTTGTTCTAAGTGTGTACAACTACTTGGAGGCTACTTGGGTAAGGCTAAGTGTAAGGTTGGTTAGTGGATGATGTTTTTACGTGTTTTTTTTTTTGGTTTGGACGACCCCTGCAGTTGTGCTTAATGTGCACAACTTCTTGAAGGGTGTTTGAGTTGGATATTTGGGTTAGGCTAAGTGTGACATTGGCTAGTGGATGTTATTGTTACGTAGTTTTTTGGATTGGACGATCCCTGCAATTGTGCTAAGTGTGCACGCACAACAAGTGTTCCCAAATGAACCGGTTAGACTAGGTGCACCTATTGGTTCGGCTTAAACACCCAAAACTGGCAGCGCTAGTCCGAGAGAATGCTGGTTTCGAGTCGAGATAATAGTGGTACCATTCACGGACGCAGAGAACACAGCTCGAGATGGGCAATAGAACTATTCTCTCGAGGTTCATTTGCAAAAAAAGTTCATCCGTCAAACAAAAAAACCAAAAGTGCCGACAACGGGAATCGAACCAGAGACCTTTGACAAACCAATCCAATGACTTAGCTGCCTCGGCCACCACAGCTTGGTGACCAAGGAGAAGTCAGAAGTCGATGTATGACACTTGTTGGAGATTTATTGATTCAACTAACGAATGAACTCATTTGTTATGATGGTGTGAGTTGGTACCATTATTCTATCGATTTTGGCACTGAGCCCTCAATAAATTTTGAGAGAACGATTATCTCGACTCTGAATTTTGGGTGAACCTCCCTTGTGGTTCAATCCTGGTTCAGTGAACCATGAACCATTCGTTACACCGTGACATTAGTTACACCGAACATACGTTTCACCGTAAAATTCGTTACGCCGTAACATTTGTTACACCGTAACATACGTTACACCGTAACATTCGTTACACCGTAACATTCGTTACACCGCAACATTCATTACATCGTAACATTCGTTACACCGTAACATTCGTTACACCGTAACATTCGTTACACCGTAACATTCGTTACACCGTAACATTCGTTACACCGTAACATTCGTTACACCGTAACATTCGTTACACCGTAACATTCGTTACACCGTAACATTCGTTACACCGCAACATTCGTTACACCGCATCATTCGTTACACCGTAACATTCGTTACACCGCATCATTCATTACACCGTAACATTCGTTACACCGCATCATTCGTTACACCGTAACATTCGTTACACCGCATCATTCATTACACCGTAACATTCGTTAAACCGTAGTATGGTTACACCGTAACATTCGTTACACCGTAACATTCGTTACACCGTAACATTCGTTACACCGTAACATTCGTTACACCGCAACATTCGTTACACCGCAACATTCGTTACACCGCAACATTCGTTACACCGCAACATTCGTTACACCGCATCATTCATTACACCGCATCATTCGTTACACCGTAACATTCGTTACACCGTAGTATGGTTACACCGTAACATTCGTTACGCCGTAACATTCGTTACGCCGTAACATTCGTTACACCGTAACATTCGTTATACCGTAACATTCGTTACACCGCAGTATGGTTACACCGTAACATTGTTATACCGCAACATTCATTGCATCGTAGCATTCTTTACACCGTGACATTCGTTACACCGTAATACACCGCAATTAAAACATTTTTTAAGTCGTTGTGCACACTTAGCACAACTGCAGGGGTCATCCATTAAAAAAAACTACGTAACAATAACATCCACTAATAAACAGACTTACCTTTTGACGGGTGCGACAACGGTTTGCTATGATACCGGTTTTTCAATGCGCACCATTTCTCGTCACGACCCAAAACCCGACACAACTCGGTAGCTTGATCGGTGCACCAAACCGAAATTTGGTGTGACGGCGGTGTGGATCGGGTACACAAAACTGACATGGTTTCTGCGCCTACCACACGGGAGAAGTTTGGAACTCTTGATGCCTTGCAAGCCTACTGAACTCAACAGTTCTTAATGGTGTGGTTGTCAAAGGCAGTGCATTAGTATTTTAAAGGTTCTTGGTTCGAATCTCGACAGTTATTATTTTATTTTTTGAATGTTTTTTATTTGTTTAGAATAGTTCGTTAGGAATAGAATTTCGAATTTTGTCATGAAATATAAACTTTAACTTCTCGTGCATATAACCCTGAAATAGGCATTTGCACTTAAACCTGCCTGCATAATATGGAATGTTTTCTCTATTCCACTACAAAAATCCATTCAATTTTTTAACTCTTTGACTAAAGCGTCGCAGGTTCGAAGAAGTTACTTAAAAAATGTATATAATCAGTAATTTTGACAGCAAATATTGAAAAAAAAATCCTCAAAAATATTTGTACCCAGGATTGAACCAGGAACCTCGTGGTAAAAAGACGGAGACAACAACCACCACGCCATCCCGAAGTTGTGAATGAAGGCTGGCAAACCTCAATCAAAACAATGTCGCCTCCGGTTTACTTGGATCAACCATATGTTGAGTTGCATCCTTCGTATACAGTTTGGGTGCACCGGTGGTGTACCAAGGTGCTTTCGGTACAGTTGCTATGGTGTGACAACAAACAGCTCGGTTTGGTTTCTAGCAGACTTACCTTTTGACGGGTGCGACAACGGTTTGCTATGATACCGGTTTTTCAATGCGCACCATTTCTCGTCACGACCCAAAACCCGACACAACTCGGTAGCTTGATCGGTGCACCAAACCGAAATTTGGTGTGACGGCGGTGTGGATCGGGTACACAAAACTGACATGGTTTCTGCGCCTACCACACGGGAGAAGTTTGGAACTCTTGATGCCTTGCAAGCCTACTGAACTCAACAGTTCTTAATGGTGTGGTTGTCAAAGGCAGTGCATTAGTATTTTAAAGGTTCTTGGTTCGAATCTCGACAGTTATTATTTTATTTTTTGAATGTTTTTTATTTGTTTAGAATAGTTCGTTAGGAATAGAATTTCGAATTTTGTCATGAAATATAAACTTTAACTTCTCGTGCATATAACCCTGAAATAGGCATTTGCACTTAAACCTGCCTGCATAATATGGAATGTTTTCTCTATTCCACTACAAAAATCCATTCAATTTTTTAACTCTTTGACTAAAGCGTCGCAGGTTCGAAGAAGTTACTTAAAAAATGTATATAATCAGTAATTTTGACAGCAAATATTGAAAAAAAAATCCTCAAAAATATTTGTACCCAGGATTGAACCAGGAACCTCGTGGTAAAAAGACGGAGACAACAACCACCACGCCATCCCGAAGTTGTGAATGAAGGCTGGCAAACCTCAATCAAAACAATGTCGCCTCCGGTTTACTTGGATCAACCATATGTTGAGTTGCATCCTTCGTATACAGTTTGGGTGCACCGGTGGTGTACCAAGGTGCTTTCGGTACAGTTGCTATGGTGTGACAACAAACAGCTCGGTTTGGTTTCTAGAGTGACACGAAAACCGCACCACGGCGCACCAGATCTTGGTGTTCAGTGAAGCCTGGTTTCTAGAGTGACACGAAAACCGCACCACGGCGCACCAGATCTTGGTGTTCAGTGAAGCCTGCTAATAAACCTTACACTTAGCCTAACCCAAATATCCAATTTAAAACATTTTTAGTCGTTGTGCACACTTAGAACAACTGCAGGGGTCGTCCAATCCAAAAACTACGTAACAATAACATCCACCTACCAATGTCACACTTAGGGGTCATCCAATTAAAAAAACTCAGCCACTAAATAATTATTTGGCACACTTCGTCTAACTTACAACTTCTTCACGTATCCAAATGTGCACACTTGTGCTAATTGCCTTCCAAAATAGTGCTCCATAATATTGCTCAAACTAGTAAGGACACCTGGCAATTTACCATAATATTATAGTGTAATCGTATTTTTATGGATTTGCGTGTTTTCAAAAGGTCAAGCCATGATGAAAAATAAGAGAGCACATCCATGATGCGTTCGAAAATGTCAGTTACAGTCACCCCACATATTCGGAACGGTTTACAGATCGGCCCATGCTCAAAAAATCATAGCAAATCGATAATTGAACTTAATGATTCGCTTTTACCTTCATTTGAAAGCTTTTCTTGCGATCTTTCGAATGCTGTATCGAACAACTGCAAATTTTAACTTTTACATCAAGTTTTTGAAGAAAAACTTTCACCCTTGAAATCCACAAATTCGGAACACTTTTTTCTTACGGATGTAAACAAACTTTGGTTCTCTCCATGAGTACATATTTTTTACAAAATAATGACTTTACGCACTGAAACCAACGAAACTCAAGCTTAGTTATGTTTTATGAATGGTCTGATAACATTTTTTGTGAAAATATCAGTTAAATTCAGGTGTTCCACAATTGTGGGAGGCACAATAACATCCCACAATTATGGAACAGGCAATTTGGAGGCAGTGTTTTGCTGCTCTGGATAAAATAGTCTTGAAATGTGGTTTTTTGTTTAAAAAGTACTACTTTTACTAGTGAAATAGCAAGAAAATGTCCAAATGAAGGTCCTAAAAATAGTAGGGTCAACAGAAAAGCTGCATTTGCCATATAATTGACAAATGATCACAAAAGTGTTCCGAATTTGTGGGTGTTCCGAATATGTGGGATGACTGTAGTACAAATGGTTGCAAGGCGATATCTCCGCGTAGGAAACGAATTTTTCAGATCTGTTAGAAGCGTTTTGTAGGGAATTTAATTAGCTAAAAGATGTCATCATTAACTCATTTTGGCCAAAAAGTCAGTTAGTACATCAGAGCACAGAGGCATCGAAGTATGGGCTTGTAAATTACCAAATGTTTGAAAATAGTCTGTCCTGGTCGTTCATTGTTGTTCAAGGTAACCAATGACAGATATCGAACGACAACAAAAAGAGAAACAAAGCTACAAAAAAATCAAAATTATAAAATGTGCAATTTTGTTCGAGCTGAGAAAATGACCTTTGGTTGTAGACAAAGTACATAAAAAGCTTCAGCCGAACAAAAAATACATTTTATAAAATTTGCCAATTCATGAGAGAATCGCTCAGCTTATTTTTGAGCTTTAAAATTTGGTTGGTTTTGCTACTACGAACAACGTAAAAATATTTTTTTGAAAAAAGGTTTCGATAACTTTGAAGACTATGACAATTCCCAAAGACTTCAAAAACCTCATCTGTTAAACATTAAAACTTGAACTAATCAAGATCCAATTTTCTTCTTATTCCAGAACTTCCTCAACGAGTCCATCAAGCACATGGACAAGATGTACCCGGGCAACGGGGGCAGCATGGTCACGTCCTCGCTGGACAAGAGCAAAATGGACAGCGACAAGAAATGACAGTTATAAAATTACCTGTTCACTAAAATTGAACGATTTTAGGCGAACGAGAATGCATGACTTAGTTAAACGACAAGTGAGACGCACTCCTGTATAAAGAAGTAAAGTAAAGTTAAAGAACCCAAACGCAATTATTGTGATGTAAATAGAGCGGATTAAAGCCAGGATCGTATTTGAAGAGAAAACAGAAGGTTACATGATGAGATTTCAAAACTAGATTGATTATAATTAATTATTATTGGTCACCGCACCCGCATGCGAAATGTTCGAAAGTCTGCACGTTTTAACTCTCGGTGTTCTCAATATATTTAACTGTAATCAATTGAAGGCATAATCGTAAAGTATTGTTTAGTATTTTATAATCCTTTTTGTGATAGCCTATTGTTTCGTAAGGACACAACTATGAATAGGATCTAAACGAGCGTTGTACATTTCCATCCTATTTTTTTGTAAATCAATGTGGCCATTGATACTTGTTTCGTCTGCGAACCCATTTTAGCACAACCGATTGGAGAGCCAATCGAACGCAAAGATGACTGACAAGAGCACCTATAGGAAGCCTATTATTTATTGTTTAAACTTAAGCTTAGAACAAACCAACTTTGACAACAAAGGAAAGAAGAGGAAAAAAAGAAGCGACGCCGGTGAGGCTCGAGTTATAAGTGAAGTCATGTGCCAAAAGAAAGCTACAAAATTCCCCAACATCGCCATAAATCCCATCTCTCCCCACAAAAAAAAAATGTGCCAACCTTTTTTCTATTACTTGACCAATTTTAAATCATTTTCACTTTTTCCAACAACTTATCCTTAAATCATTCCCTCACGTGCCATGATTCCAATCAATTTTAAATAAACGCCAGCCATATCCGTTATCCTGTGTTTTCGTAAAAAAAAATCTCGCAGAAAAGAGGCAGCCCCATCTTGAATAATCACACAAATTTCTGCTGTCGAAAAGATTGTACAAAACTATCACACACTCACACACGCAAGCAAAGCAAAACACTTAGCCAACATTTTTCTTCCAATCGTCGTCAGAGTATTGAAAAAAAACAAAATCAGCATTGTAAATTTTCGTAACATAATTTACCTATTAATGAAATAAGTAAACGAAAATCAAAGGAAATCGCGAAACACGCAACACTTTTGCTCCGTAAAAGTTGGTGTAATTGTACAAACAAAAGATAAATTAAACAAACTTGATTAGCAAACAGAACAAAAAATAAATAAAACGTTATTACAAAACTCCTCGAGCGCGAAAATTAAACGCATCAGCGCATGAAATGTGTTTAAAAAAAGCAACCAATTGTGTCAAATTTTAAAAGCAAGTAAAAAGAAACCGCGAACCAAAAAAAAGGTTAATGAGAATAGACCTAAGGTGAAACTCATTCTTTCCATTTTTGTTCCGAATGAAAGCACAATCCCCAAAAAAAAATAAACAAACGAACACATCCTTCACACTAAAGCAAACACATCAAACATTCACACTCATCTTCACAGTGGAGAGCCCCCCCGCTAGAGCAAATTAAGCAAATCAAATACACAATTTACGAGAAGAAAAAAAAAGAAGTTGTAAAGGGACGACGGTGTTTAAGAGCAAATTTCAGAAGTATTATAAATTTAAATTAATGAAAATATATATATTTTAAACTCAATCCTAAACACGTTGCGTTATTATTGTCTTTTGTCTGTCATTGATTTTTTTCTAAACTTAAAAAGAAATCCAAACACAAAAAAAAAGCTTTTAGAAAATCCGATGTCAAACTACTCACTTAAAATAATATCACTCATTTGAAATGTTTAACTTTCGCAGAACTGTTAGTCCCCATTTGAAATTATTTTTTGAAATATTAGTCTTGAAATCAATACATTTTCATCAGGCATTTTCAAAAAACTTTCGAAATAAAATTCAAAATGATAGTGATGAAATAATGCCACAAGGTTAATTACTATATAATACAACTATCCCTTCCCCGAACGAATCTCCTACATCGTTATATAAATAACTCGGAGCGTTTGGTACGGTAAGTCCACGCATCCTTCCCGCCCTGTTAGTATTGTGGAATGTGAGCCTGTTCACAGAATCTGCATCGCAGCAAGCCTGGCAGCTCATTCACTGGCGAGCACAAATCGAAAGCGACGCAAAACTGTCCCGACCGTTTCATACCGTTTGTCACTGCCACGCCAATCGCTTCTGAGCACTCTCTCTTTAAAGAGAGAGCAATTGCTCTCGCTCTCACTTCAATCGGGTAGAAAAGCGAATGGTTCAGAGAGGCTGATTGCGTTATATCGCTCAAAGCTGACTCAAAATAGTCTGCAATGGGCTTATTTTTATCACTTTTGAAATGGCTTAGAATCAATGTCATCAAAAATATTTTGCAATTTTGTTGATAACACAACATTAAAGGCACATTTTACAGCAATTTCTACCATGCCAAATACAAATTCACAGCGAACTGTGCTGGTGCAGGCCAAAAGAGCGCCGCGCTGGTATTTCATTAGATTTTTCCCTCTCTGAACATATTTGTTTGTGACTCGGGTCGACGGACGGAGTAAGGAAAAGAAATTCACGAAGTATTTGTATCGCTTTGTGAAGCGATTGGCCAAGTAGCTGGCAGCTAGCGAGTCGTGTTCGCTCACGAATGGTCGCGCGCTTCAGACGGCAAAGATTCGTTCGGCGATGAGTGAGTGATTTGTGATCATTGAATCGAAAATCAGGACTCTCGTGAAAAAAATATTTTCAGACGCTATTTTTAAAAGGTACAGTGTTAAAGCTCCAAGGATAACCATCATGATGACGTACTTTAGATACCGAGTAATTCCCCACGAAATCGGTATTTTTTTCTTAATTTTAATTTTTGATTTTTTAAACCTGCTGAAACTCTTTTGGTACCTTCGGTATGCCCAAAGAAGCCATTATGCATCATTAGTTTGTCCGTATAATTTTCCATGCAAATTTGGCAGCTACAAAAAGGATATATGAAAATTCAAAAATCTGTATCTTTTGCAGGATTTTTTTTATCGATTTGGTGTCTTTGGCAAAGTTGTAGGTATTGATAAGGACTACACGGAAATAAATGATCCAGGTAATTTTATTTTTTATTTCACTTTTTGTCACTAAACTTAATTTGTAAAAATACTATTTTTATTTTTTTATTATCTGGTATGTTTTAGAGGACATAAAATGCCAACTTTTCAGAAATTTCCAGAATGTGCAACAAAATTTTGACCGAGTTATGATTTTTTGAATCAATACTGATTTTTTCAAGAAATCGAAATATTGGTCGCAAAAATTTTTCAACTTCATTTTTCGGTATTTCGGTAATTTCGGAATACACCCTTCCGGCAGCAGCTGAAGATTCATGCAGTCCCACGTCGCATGTTCGGGTGAAGACCTACGGAAGACCTTGCCGCGAGGATAGGTGAGTAAGACTATACGAGCCACCTACGGCATAATTCCTCGGGCTCCCCAGGTCAACCATAAGCTACCCCAGGTTCTCCGTGCAGGACACATTGGGGGTAGAAAGCGGATAGAATAAGCACAAGATCAAAGCAGGCCGCGAGGCATACTTTTGAAGTGGTTTGTATCTGCAAAGGAATTTGTATTAACAAAAGGATCAAACATAAAAAGGCGATACTAATTAATACTTCCCTGCGACCTTGGAGGTCTCTCGGTTGGATATCTAGCCGTGGACACCAAGCTTGGTAGCAATCCTCGTCAGTCGGTGTGGTATTGATCACAGCTGATGTTATCCTGCGGTTGCGTAGCAAGTCAGATGCTCGCTCATTCAGTTTGAAACGAAAAGAACAAAAGAGAACACAAGAAAACATTAGATTCTGATAGTGAGTTTCAACTCAGCTGTAAAGTGTAATATCATATTAAATATAAATAATTATAATAATATTTCACTTCATGATTCTTTATAGACACTTTATTTATTTTGCTTTCACTATCACTTTCACTATTTCTTCGGGTCGTCTAATTTTCGTCGTGTTCCCGTACTTGGATAATTCCGCATAACTAATCACTGCTGGTTATTAATGTCATGTCGAACATGTCACAAGCTAACACAACAGTGACACAGAAACAGAACTTCACAAGCACGGGAATTTCCGCACGACCTCCCAGTGAAGTAATACCGAGCTTTAACTATTTTCATACTACTATTACCTAAAATGTCCAAAGCAGCTCAGTAAAACTCACTGGGAGCGTTCCACAATTTAGCCCCATCCGGGGGGAGCTTATCCCTTTGTACCCTCGTGTTTGTTTCCTTTCAACCGTAGTCTAGGTAGTCCAACAATGTTCAGTACAAGTTTGAATCGAAAGCAATTGCTTCAACAGCTGAACGGATCAAACTGTTGCTTCCCTTGCTGAACTAACTATTCTCCTGTTACTAAGCAAACAAAAGGATAAAACATCATGATTTGATGTTCTAACAGGTACGTTCAACTAGCCAGCTGCGAGACCCATCAGCCCGGCCGGGAACCAGTCCATATCTGTCGAGTACAGCATATTAGGTTTTACGCCGACTCGATTTGGAGGTTAGAATGGAGTGCACTGTTTACATGGACTTAGCACAGTTCGATGCGCTCGTCGATTTTGTTCGGGGAAATTCGTCGACAATCGACGAAGACCATGTAAACAGTGCACACCAGCTGTCAAATGACGTCACGGTGTAAAACCTAATGGTGTGGTTCACAAAATATCAAATACAGCAAACACAACACTAAGGCTATACATATGGACTGGCGGGATGGAAGCACGTGGACACCTCCCCCCGAAAAAAAAAAAAAAAAAAAAAAAAAAAAATTCAACTTCATTTTTCGATGTAAAATCGAATTTGCAATCAAAAATTTGAAATTTTGATAAAGTGCACCGTTTTCAAGTTATAGCCATTTTAAGGTAACTTTTTTGAAAATAGTCGTAGTTATTCATTTTTTTAAATTAGTGCCCATGTTTGCCCACTTTTGAAAAGAATATTTTTGAAAGGCTGAGAAAAATTCTTAATATTTTGTTTTTTTTTTAACTTTGTTGATACGAACTTTAGTTGCTGAGATATTGCCATGCAAAGATTTAAAATGTGATTAGATTTAAAATTTGTTTAATGATTATAAGAAACAAAGGTATGACAAACGGGATAAAAAAGCCTCGATGTTAACCAGTTGTTTTATTTAGGTTTGGAGGATTGCTCGAACCACAAACCTCTTTTCCAAACGAAAAACAATAATTACAGGACTTCTGATAATCGTATCACGAACAATCTATTTTTTTATTTTCTTGTGTTGAACATCAAATTCGAATCCGGCGACCCTATTTTAGTCAAATTTCAATAGTTGAATTCATTTTTTCAATAATTCGTCAATGCCATATTGGCCGTTATCTTGAATTTTAAAATTCTAAATTCCTTTAGCGTAGTTTAGGGTTCATACTGAAGCTCGCCAATCAAAAATAAGAAAAGGAATTTTTTTGAGATTTGATTATTCGAAGTTTTAAAATGTGAAATTTTCTTTGGCCTTTGGATAATCGAGTCTGGATTGTTGTCTAATATAAGCTTTCGTAAAAATCCTACTATTATAACCCAAAATAACTTATTCCAAATTTAGCGTGCAGCTTCAGCCAGACCTTTGCCTGACAAACGTCACTGAACCGCTTTGTCTCATCATGCGGGGCTTGTTTACATCGGCATTTTTGACAGATCCCGTTTGTTTACCTCTTCCCAAAACATAAACATTTCGTGCCAAAACTGATTGCTTCCGAAACCAAGCAGCCTTTTCCCCTAAAAAAATGACAAAAATCTGCGAAGTGTGCCACAACATGGCCTCGCGCACGGACCGCGAGCTCGTGGGCGACCCGCTGGACCGGGTGACGTACCACCGCATTCCGACGAACCGCGAGCGCAACAAAATCTGGCTCGCGTTTTGCGGTCTTTCGCGCCAGGACAACACCAACAACAAGTAAGAAAGTTTGTGTTTTTTTAGGGTAAGGATTTTTTAAATTAAAATTGACTTATTTTTGTTCTAGATTCGTTTGCAGCGAACACTTTGAGAAGAGATACCTGGAGCGTGACTTCAAGTCGGAACTGCTGGACGGCGTCAAGCGAATGGTTCTAACGAAAGATGGTAGGGTCGTTGGTTTGCGATATTTCAACCAAATGATTTATGAGATTTGAATTTTAGCCATTCCAACGATTAAGACACCCAAAATTTTCAACAGACAATGCGCGGAAGCGTTCGATGAGGAGGTGCAAAAGATCCTGAACCGTCGGAAGCAGAAAGATGTGACGATCAAAATGGTTGCGTCGGCTGGCGCTAAGCACTCACTTCCGGCTGCAGATAAGGTGGTTCCGGGTAAAAGGCAGAGATTAGTGACGAAAGTGGCAAAGCCTCCTCAAAATGGACATGTTGAGGATGGCGTGGACGTCTTGGAGATTGAAAATCAAGCCCTGCAAGCGAAGGTGGCCGAGTTGGAGCAGTTGGTCGAGAAAAAGAACGAAAAGATTAAACTTGCGAAGACGGAGATGCTTAACATTACGATCGCGCTGCAGGAACTGAAGAACATCGAGAGTCGCAATCTGAACATTCGGCTGTACGAGGTGTTGAAGGATTATTTCAGCGGCAATCAAATTAGGAAGCTGGTTTGCGTCAACGACGTGATCGAGTGGGATAGCGCTGAGATGGCAAACGCGTTCGTGTTGCGAAGCTATGGAGGTGAAGTTTACGACTATGTCCGTACGGAACTTCGCTACCCGCTGCCGGAGCCGGCAGAGATGGAGCAGTGGATTCACGACAGTTATCTGAAAACTGGCCTGTTGGTGCCGGTGCTGCACGCGATGCATGTCCTGGGTCGTACGATGGAGGCACGCGATAAGGAGTGCGTGTTGACGCTGTCTAAAGTGGCCGCGAATACAAAGTACACGTACGACGCGACCCGCGATCAGATCATCGACAACAATGGCCATCTTTATTGTGTCTGCGTGCAAGGGCTGTTCTCCGACTGGCACCAGATTGTGTACATGGAGTTCGATCTGATCTATTCGGCGGATCTGCTGCTTGCTTTGGTGAATGAACTTCACGGGATTGGGTTTAACGTGGTGGCGATCAGCGGATTGCACGAACCTGAGCTGTTCGAGTTGTGGAACGAGTTCGAACTAGATATCCACGCCATCCAGCATCCGACAACGCTCCAACCGATCCAATTGTTCACCTGCTCGATTTCAACGTTTTCCGCGATCTACGAAGCGATCGTGCACGGCGGTTTCATGATGCAGAGCGACTCGCTGGTAATGTCGGACATTGTGGAGAAGCTGGCCGAGTGCAGCCAGGAAACTGAGGAAAGCCTCAACCGGTTGCGGAAGCACTTGCAGGAAGAAACAGCTTCAGCTTCACAAAAAATGATCGAGGATCTCATTTCCCACGGCACCGCCGACTACCTCTCAAGCCTCTCCAAGTACGACGAAAACAAGATCGCCAAGCTGGCCACCCTGCTGGACGCGCTCCGGGATTGGTACGATCTGTTCAAAACCACCCTCAACGATGAGTTTACGCAGGAAGAAAGCACCACGAGTCCACAAAGCCGATACGGTAGCGATCTCGACTGGCAGAACGACCTGCTGGAGAGGATAACGGACACCGTCAGCTTGCTGGAGTGCCGAAACAACCGAGAAACCCACCTGAAGCAATCAATCCTAACCTCGATCAACTCGTTGATCGCGCTATACGAACATCTAACCAGCAAATATCCAGAAATTTCCATTCCAACCATCGCGCTCAGCACGTTCAGCTCGCAACAGATCTTCAAACACTTCCAGAACATCCACAAGCACCGACTATCGTCGATCGACAACATCCTCTTCCAAATGAGCGTAGCGATCGCGAAAAGCGATCCCACCTCAATGACCTCCAAACTCGCCGCCCAATCCGCTCTCCCACCCAAAAACCACAAATTCGCCCCTTCAGAACCCACCCTGGACGAATCCCTCGCACCAATAACCGAAAACGAAGCGGTCCCATCCCTCGCCAAACTGATCGCCAACGACCTCAAGGAAAAGTTCGACTACCTCGCGGATCAAACGTTCGTGATCGAGCGCAAGAACAACAGCTACGTCGTCCTGCCCGAGCAGTCCGAATCGGGCGTGGTCGAGCCGTCCCGTCTCTGGATCGAGCAAGCCCGGCGGCTCGAGTCGTACTTTGCCGAGGTTAGCTTCTACAAGAATGATTGTCTCGCGGAGGGACTGGTGAGTTCGATCGCGCGGCGGCATCCGAAAATGGCACGCGAGATTATCGAAATGTACGTGGAGAAGCGGATCGCGGTGAAGATCAACAACCTGAACCGGAAGCTGGCGAGCGTGGGTTAATAAAGATCTGTTTTACGTACCACTCAAGTACCACTTGAACCTTCTTTCAATTCAATCAAGGTTGTTAATGATAAGATTATCGAGGTTTAAGTACTCCCTGGAGATCAGATCTGTGAGTCTACCGCCGTAACAAGCAAAAGGTTAGCAGTTTTTGTCTACGGGTCATACCAACATACAGGGTTCTTCTTCTTACGGACGGCGCGGATCGCGCGGATGGCGCGGATTTGGCGAGGATTTGCTGGTTAATTTGGCTTAAATTAATTGAGAGAGATTGATTGACTTTCAGGAATTACGATAATTTGTTGTTTTTTTCATTGAGTGCAAAAATTTCAATTTATTATTAATTGAAAATGTTTGTTTGTATTTTCTTAATACGAACCTTCGAAAAATGAAGATGAAGATTTTTTTTTCATAAAATTATTTTGAAGATGAAGATTAAGTAGACATTATTTCTTAAATGTATTGTTGAGGATTTCCTAAAAACATTTATTACTACACTCAACTCGATACATATATATTTTTTTTATATTACAAACTATTCCCGAAGACAAAGACATTGGGATGTAACAAAATACGATATTTTTCTAAATTGAAACATTCTTGGCGAAAAGTAAAAAAGATTAGAACATTCAAAAATAAATGCTCCATCATTCAAAATTCAAAGTTCCAGAAATTAAAAAAATTGGAATAATTTTTTATTTAAATAGTTTTTTTATTCAAAAAAAATCAGATTAAATTTATTTTCGAAATTTCTAAAACCGGAAATTTCTTAATTCAAAATTTAAAAAATCTGAAATTCAAAACTCCAAAAAATTAGGAAATCAAAAATTTAAAAAAAAATCAAAATTTTGAAACTTGAAAATATTTAATTTTAAAACGATTTACAAAACCAAAAAAAAAACATCTTGAGTCTCAAATAATTTATGAATTCTTGAAATTCGAAAATTCTGAAATTGTGAAATTCTGAAATTCTGAAGTTCTGTAATTCTTAAATTCTTAAATTCTGAAATTCTGAAATTCTGAAATTCTTAAATTCTTAAATTCTTAAATTCTTAAATTCTTGAATTCTTAAATTCTTAAATTCTTAAATTTTCTAAATTTTCTAAATTTTCTAAATTTTCTAAATTTTCTAAATTTTCTAAATTTTCTAAATTTTCTAAATTTTCTAAATTTTCTAAATTTTCTAAACTTTCTAAATTTTCTAAATTTTCTAATTTCTTTAAATTCTCTAAATTCTCTAAATTCTTAAAATTCTTTAAATTCTCTAAATTCTCTAAACTTTCTAAATTCTCTAAATTCTCTAAATTCTCTAAACTTTCTAAATTCTCTAAATTCTCTATATTCTCTAAATTCTCTAAATTCTCTATATTCTCTATATTCTCTAAATTCTCTAAATTCTTAAATTTTCTAAATTCTCTAAATTCTCTAAATTCTCTAAATTCTTTAAATTCTCTATATTCTCTAAATTCTCTAAATTCTCTATATTCTCTTTATTCTCTAAATTCTCTAAATTCTCTAAATTCTCTGAATTCTCTAAATTCTTAAATTTTCTAAATTCTCTAAATTCTCTAAATTCTCTATATTCTCTAAATTCTCTAAATTCTCTAAATTCTCTAAATTCTCTATATTCTCTAAATTCTCTATATTCTCTAAATTCTCTAAATTCTTAAATTCTTAAATTTTCTAAATTCTCTAAATTCTCTAAATTCTCTAAATTCTCTAAATTCCTAAATTTTCTAAATTCTCTAAATTCTCTAAATTCTCTATATTCTCTATATTCTCTAAATTCTCTATATTCTCTAAATTCTTTAAATTCTCTAAATTCTCTAAATTCTCTAAATTCTCTAAATTTTCTAAATTCTCGAAATTCTCGAAATTCTCTATAATCTCTAAACTCTCTATATTCTCTAAATTCTCGAAATTCTCTATAATCTCTAAATTCTCTAAATTCTCTAAATTATCTAAATTCTTAAATTCTTAAATTCTGACCTCTTGCTTGTTACGGCGGACACAATAGATCTTAGATAAAGGGAATCCTTGAATGACCAGGAAATCCCAAATATAGTTACAATCGTCGAGTTATCGTCGACAAGGTTATCGACTAACAATCTTGAAATTAATCTGACCAGGGACTGTCATCGAATAAGCACAAACCCTTGAAACTAGATTGTATCTAAAACAATAATTTAATAGATTTCATACGCTTTTTGATACAAAATAGCAGAATTGCTTCATTTCTTCAAACTCATCTGCCTGCGCGGTAGGGGGGAGAGTCACTTTCACATTCGGGGGGGAGTCAGAACGGAGTCGTCAATCTTCTCTCCTCGCAGTTCGTGTTACCAATCGTGTATTTTGTTTCTTCTTCTATGAATTCGGGTGGTGCTTTTGAAGCGATTCCACGGCGTGACGTAATTTTTTACAACCGGGCTTTGCGTTTTTTCGTATGGTTCTGGATGATGGCGACCACGCCACGAAGGCGTGTGTGAGATGTTATTAGAGATATATTGGGGACAACACACTTACGCTTAGAAGTTGATGGGCTTGCCGAAGGAGGCGGCCGTGTGGGCTTCCCGGAGGGCTTCCGCGCAGGTCGGGTGAGCGTGGCACACGCGGGCCACATCCTCGGCCGACGCACCGTACTCCATGGCGAGGACCGACTCGTTGATGAGCTCACCGGCGGCCTGCAAGAAAAATAGTTAGAAGACGCATCAACCCACAGCGAACTGATTACTTACGGGTCCAATGATGTGCACGCCGAGCACGCGGTCCGTCTGCTTGTCGGCCAGCACCTTGACGAAACCGTCCGTCTCGTTGTTGGTCTTGGCGCGCGAGTTGGCCGCGAACGGGAACTTGCCCACGTTGTACGGAATGCCCTCGGCCTTCAGCTCCTCCTCGTTCTTGCCAACCCAGGCCACCTCCGGGTGGGTGTACACCACGCTCGGCACGCAGTTGTAGTCGATGTGCACGTGGCCACCCTGCATTCCCTCGACGCACACGATGCCCTCGTCCTCGGCCTTGTGGGCCAACATCGGCCCGTGGATGCAATCGCCGATCGCGTGAATGCTCGGCACGATCGTCTGGAACATGTTGTTAACCGGAATCCGACCTCGGTCATCCTTCACGATGCCAACATTTTCCAACCCGAGACCCTCCGTAAACGGACGACGACCGACCGACACCAGCAGCACGTCAAACTCCAGATCTTGCTTTTTACCATCCTTAACATTCTCCACACTGACCGTAACTCCGCTGCCCGTCTTCGAAGCGCTAATCACCTTCGTTCCCAGCAAAAACTTGAATCCCTGCTTGGTCAGCACCTTCTGGAAGGTCTTCGAAACCTCCTGATCGATACCGGCACCACCAATCGCGCTCAAAAACTCGATAGCAGTCACCTCCGATCCCAACCGACCCCAAACCGATCCCAACTCCAGCCCAATCACACCAGCTCCAATCAGTCCCATCCGCTTCGGGACCGCCTTCAGCTTCAGCGCACCCGTCGACGACACAATCGTCTCCTCATCGACCTCGATACCCGGGAACGGAGTCACCTCCGAACCGGTCGCAATCATGATGTTCTTCGCATTAACAACCTCCTCGCTGCCATCGCTCTTCTTGGCCACGACCGTGTTCGGCCCCGTAATCGTGCCCCATCCGTTGATGTGCGTGATCTGGTTCTTCTTGAACAGCTGGGCGATGCCACCGGTCAGCGCCTTGACGGCCTTCGATTTCTGACCCATCAGCACTTCCAGATCCAGCCGGACATTCTCCACCATGATGCCGCGGGACGCCAGGTCACCCGAGTGAGCCATGTGGTAGTAGTGGGAGTTGTTGAGCAGGGCCTTCGACGGGATGCAGCCCACGTTCAGGCAGGTGCCGCCGAGGGTGTCGTTCTTCTCGATGCATACCGTCTGGAATAAAAGAGAAAATTAAATTAAATCTTCTTGCTACTTTGTTTTTTTTCTCCATGCAAGTCTCCATACAAGTTTGGGAGTTATCTATAAATATTCCGAACATCTTCATCTAGAGCAGTGGTCACCAAACTGCGGCCCGCGGAATAAGTCTTGAGTTTTTTTTTTTTTTTTTTTTGAAAAGGTCCTATAATTTATTGGCTTTCATATGTTTATAGGGCCTATTCAAAAAATACTCTAGAAGTATTAAAAAGCGCTTTCTGATTTTCAAAAAAAAATGTAAAACGTTAAAGCAGGCCAAGGGTGGATGATACTGATGATATTCGTCGGTTGACGCCCAGGCGAGGAACATCCCGGAAGGAGCCCAACTACATCCGTAGTGCTGTTATCTTGGTCAAAACAGTTTAGCTCTGGTTCCTTGCAAGTGTCCTATTTTCTTACCTCCACGTTGGCTTGGTTTAGTCATCATGATGACAAGGAGTAACCTAGCTAGTGGCCTGTGGACGGCTCGTAAACCTTTGACCAGCGAGGGTCAGAGTCGAGACGGCTAGAAGAAAGGGGCGCGTCAATTTGGGAAAGGGAAGTAATTTGTGATTGTAGACGGTATTGTTTTGATTCGCAGTATGTTGAGTCAACTGCTGTGGATGTACCTGAACGTCGCAGAACGGGGTTTCTCTCCTTTCCATTTCCAGCTACCATCTATCTCCTGTTCTTATTTTGCTCTACTGATTCTCACTTCTTCACTGATTCTTCTGTTTACCATTTGATTTTGATTGTATTAACTCTTGTTTTTCGTATCTTTCAATGCTTGTAACTCTTTTTTGCCAAATAATGTTGCTTTAACAAGCTTTGTTTTTCTTTAAAATAAACCTTCCCCTAATGTACTAGTAATATCAAGTCTATTTATCATTTGCCTATTATTTGTTGATTTACTTCTTTATTTATTTATATGAATATTTTTTTATCTGCCCTATAAGCTATCATAACAATAATCTAAGCTTGTTTGTTATCTCTATTTATTAACTATTGCCTATTTCTATATCTACTACATGAAGCTTCTACTTTTTATTTTTAAACATACATTTATGATTCTCTTGCTATTGATTCTTCATAAAGTATATTCTTCTTTACTGTCTATTGTCTTCAATCTTCACCCTTTTCTTCAAACAAGTGAGGTTCGAGTCCTTACTCAATTTATGGAATGGTTAAAGGATGAACACAAATATTACTATTGTATTTTTGCTAATTTTTATAAAATGCTTGGGACCAAAAAATGTAACAACACACCGCGTCAGAAGAAATGGCAACAGATAAACAAGATCCAACACTAGGAAAGATTTCGGGAGAAATTAATAACCAGTAAATAACAATAAGTTTTTGAATTCAAACTAACACCTAAATAAATGTTGTTGTTGATTCCAAATCGTAACCGGAACAGGTGCGAATGCCTGGCACGAACACTCAAAGCGTGTTCTAGCGTGTTGCTCGTACTGACTCAGAGCAAGGGTGAGATGTAGGTGTAAGGGCAGTGCGTGTCCATCGGGAATCTGGTGCATAAGATCGGTCAAGGCCAGTTCTTACAACGAAAATTGCGAAATAGCGAATTGCGAAAAATGTAAAACGTTCAAAGTTTCAAAATTCATTCAAATTATTTAAAAATCATTGAAAAGAGTTTCAAGATGTTTTAAGCAAAACAAAAAACAATCCAATTTTTTTTTGAACCGCAAAAAAAAAATATTTTCTATAAAATGTAAATTTGGTGAAGTGCACATTTTGAAGGATAAAAATATCGAATTGAATGAAAACTTAATTTTTGCGCAGTTAATTTAATTGGAAGGGATTGGTTAAGAAATACAGTTTGCGAACATTTTAAAATTGGGAAACAATTAATTACATGTGAAACCAAATGAAAAAGTTGTGCAAAAAAATAGTTAATCGAAATTCAATTTTCAAATTATTCAAATTTACAATTTCATAATTTTCATTAATTTTTATTTGTGTTTCACATGCGGCTCGCTATACTATGGCATATTTCCAAAATGGCCCTAGAGAAAAGAATTTCGGATCGATTTGGTGTCTTCGGTTAAGTCGTTTCGAGATTATCATGATCGATTTGGTGTCTCCGGCAAAGTTGTAGGTTATGATTAGATATTGTCAAAAACCAATAGGTACACGGAAAAAAATGATCCTGATGTTTTTATTTGACTTTTCATCACTATAAGTTGAATCAAAATACAGTGTCATCCCGTTTTTGGCAACACGACGTGATTTTTAACACGGCAACAGGGATGTTGCCAAAATTGGGAACACTTAAAAAGTGAATTTTAATCTAATCTAATCTAATCGAACACAAGCGCAGCCAGTCCGAAGAAAGCATCCTGGAAGAACTTGTGGTAAGATTACGCCTCAAGTCCTTTCTTGTCAATATTAATGATTACAGTACATCCGAGTTACCCCGAAAATGTATAGCAAAAATTAAAGCGGCCAGGCCTACTGCGTTGCATTAACCGCAGAGACAGATTCTGTGAACGGATCACATTTCACAGAATCATCAGGGGAGGAAGGATGCGTGGACATACCGTACCAAACGCTCCGAATCAGTTGTGGTGATGATGATTTTTTGACTTAAAAAAAAAGATTTATGATAAAAGATATTATCTCTTCTCTATATATATAAAAAATTTCGATGGTTTTGTTCGAACGCGAATCAGTTCAATACGGAGCGTCGGATCGAGGTGCTCTTTGTTGCGTTGGGTTCGTATAAGCCCAAGGAAGGTTCTTACGCCAAAAAGTGGCAACTTTAGCCACTCTGGAACCGATTCCGGAAAATCTGCAGATTGTATGGGAAAAGTTGCGTAAAATCAAATTTTGATCATAGGAGGCTGAATAAGGAAAAAAGCTAAAAACGTCAACAAACGAAAAAAGGAAAAGACGAAGTTTTTCGGGTAAGGCTTGTTTGCAATAAAAACAATGATATTTTAAGTTATAACTAATTAATTTATTTTTATTAGTATTTCGATGATAAAATTATCAAACTTATTTTGGTGTTGCCGAATCGGAAATAATTGAAGAAATTATTGCCAAAATCGGGTGTTGCCAAAAATGTGATGGCACTGTATGCATTTTTTATATTTCTAGAGTTTTTTTTGAAAAGGTCCTATAAACAAAATTTTCAATTTTTGCTTTTTGGGTGTTCTTAGAACCGCCTTGAGTCAGGGGTATTCAAAAACACCCAAAAAGCAAAAAGTGAAAATTTTGTTTATAAAACCTTTTCAAAAAAAAACTCGAGATTTTGAGGGGACTAAAAAGTGCATCTTTTGCACTTGAGTTTAGGATGGTAAAAAATCATGAACCGAAGTAATGATTTGTTTTTAATTGTGATTTTTGTAAAAAAAATCTATGTTATTATTAAAAAAAGATCATTTTAGATGTAATAATCAAACTTGCATTTGAAAATGACATTAAAACATTTATGCGATCATGTGCAGTTCAGTTTCTTTGCAATTTAAAAAATATTGTATGAAGGAAAAGCACCACTGCAAAAATATTCTCGAAAGGCTAAGATCAACACGCGATATCTTCGAAACTGTTAGTTCGATTTTAATGTTAAAAAGTGAAACTTTTGTGAAGTTTTCTGCTTTTTTCAATAAAAATAATTTTGAAATTTTATAATCTAGTTCAGCATTTGAAAATGTGAAAAAATAGTGTTTTAGTCCACTAAAAAAGTTTTTTTGTTTAACATTTTTTCGAAATTATTTTTTTTGGAGAGAGCAGAAAATGTAAAAAAACAAATTCCACAAGGATTCCCTTAAAACATTCAAAAGCCCCAAAATTGTATGGAGCCTTCCATGGAGAAACTAATCATGCCAAATGAGCAAGTTTCATTCAAACGTATAGAATTAATCACCAAAATCTCATTACAATTTTGGTGAAGGACAAATAACGATGAAAATCAGCTTTTTGCCTTCCTCACCTTACTGAGGAAAGGCTATAAAATCTCTCGAAAAATGAACTTTTCAACTAGACCTCATAGACCTACCTTCATTTTTACATATCGACTCAAAATCACCAGCTGAGCAAATGTCTGAATGTAGACATGTGTACCGAATCAATGTCACTGGAATATCTCGTCACTGACTGAGCCGATTTTGACCGAATTGGCCTCATTCGATTCGTCTTGGGGTCCCATAAGTCCCTATTGAAATGTATAAGATTTAGTTAAGCACTTCAAAAGTTATGCTTAAAAAACTGCTGCATATGAATTTCACAATTTGCAAAAAAGGGTGGTTTTTGCATGGAAACCTGCCATATTATATATTTATAGAAAGGTTCTGAAATGACCTTTCTTGTGGATTAAGAATTTTTAAGACCTGACTTACCTATCTAAAATCACAAGCAGTTTAAAAAATGGTCTGAATTTACATAACCTCAATCTGTTTCCCCACGGTGGTTTATGTACAATCTTGACATAAAGTCTGTAGGCAGTCTGTTTTTTTAATTCATCACTTATTTTTATTAGGACCTCTTTGGTGCTGCGATCACGTTATCCATAAACCATGTGGACACTTTAGGGGGTCGGAATCACTCTTTAAATTAGAGGAAGGCACCAACCACCTAAAGGTGGATTAAGTAACGTTTTTTTAATTTTAATTTATTAAATATACTCTGCTTCTGGTTGAAGTGAAAATACCTGATTTTTTTTTTTTTGAATCTTTAAATTAGGATGGTCAGTATTTTTACATTTACTTTCAAAATAATTGAACTATTTTTTAGTTACTTTTTTAAACCATGGACTTTAAAAAAAACGAAGTTGACTTTATAGCTGTCGGCCACCATTGCTAGTACCAACCACTAGTGTCTTCCTTTTTAACTACAAGGACTTCGCCGCCCTGGGCTCCTAAGTGTACTAGAGTATGGCACGGAGCGACGGCGCCGAATACCCATATTTACAAAAAGAATTTTAGAGCGCCCGCCGCGGGATTCCAGTGCGCGGTCCGATTGATCCACACGGGCGGGACCATGGACTGTAAACTGTTGTTTTTATTGGGTCATTGAGCTCGAGAATAACACCAAAACTGCCTTAAAAATGATCCGAAAATATATAATCCAAGACGATAACCAATAGGTATTGAAAATATTATGCATTCCACTGATTCAAATAAACATTCGATTCAAAAATCTAAAAGCTTGTACTTACATACATTATTTTATAATATTTTATCAAATCATAAAATTATATCATAATAATAAATTGCATCCAAAATATACTTCAAAATACGATTACCTGATACATTTATTTGAAGAAATGTATCCATTTTTTTTTTTCGTCGTATCCATGAAAGGATACAATTTCAATGGAAATTCTGCACTTATTTAAAAAACGTTACTTAATCCACCCTTAGGTGGTTGGCGCCTTCCTCACATTTAAAGGGTGCTATCCAAAATGCAAAAAGTGCGTAAATAACACTTAAGTGCTTATAACTTTTGATAGGGTTGTCAGATCTTCAATGTTTTGGACGCGTTGGAAAGCTCTTTTAAATACCTTTCTGAAAATGTATAGCATGACGGGTTTTCTAACAAAAACCACCCTTTTTACAATCTTCCGGACTTTTGTTAAAATCGTTTTTTTAGCATAACTTTTGAAGTACTTAACTAAACTGCAAAATTTAAAATAGCGACTTATGGGACCCCAAGACGGATCGAATGACGCCAAAACGGACAAAATCGGTTCAGCCAATGTCGAGATAATCGAGTGACAATTTTTTGATCAACATCCCACCACACACACAGACATTTGCTCAGAATTTGATTCTGAGTCGAAAGGTATACAAGAAGGTGGGTCTAGGAGGTCGAATTGAGAAGTTCATTTTTCGAGTGATTTTATAGCCTTTCCTCAGTAACGTGAGGAAGGCAAAAAACTTTTTGCCTTCCTAACCTTACTGAGGATAGGCTATAAAATCACTCACGTATACCTATCGACTCAGAATCAATTTTTTAATTTAAATAATTGAATCGTCATCATAGCACCAGTTTCAATAAAGCAACAAATTGAATTTTACTGTCGCTCTCAGATGAGCAGTATTTATCTTGTCTGCTAGAACACTCTTTTTCAATGAGTAATCTTTAATACTCAAGTGAGATGCCCAGCAATTTACACCTGTCTCTTCCACCATAAAGCGGACACATTTTTTCACATTTCTTGCACACATCCCATGACCAACCACGAATCGTCACAAACACAAATCATACGCGAAATTATTCACATTTTATCGATTGCATCACGTTGAGCGATGCGATCGCATGCATTTTCGGTTGATACTGCGCGACATTGACCCCCAAAAAGGTTTTATTTTGAGTAAACAAATTCTTCCTACTATCAACCGAGCCCAGATTAACGGGCTATTTTGTGTTGTATGCTGATAATGTTAGCGCAAAATAGAGTTTCTCCTCATCGAAAGCGAAAATCTCGTGCGCCGTGACGCAAATCCTTCTCCGTTGACGACCACACACACACACTCTTCCCACGACTCACCTTCATGCCCAGCTGGGCGGCCTTGATCGAGGCAACGTATCCACCGGGGCCGGAACCGATCACGACCAGGTCGGCATCGTGTGTCGTCGAGTAGAACCGGCCGTACAGGGCGCCCAGGATCGCACCCGGACTGCGGACTCCGGCATTGCCCTATCGAAGCAGGAAAATAAAACAAAATTTATCAACAAATCGTAACTCACGGCGATCAGCCGATTCTCCCGATCCGGCGAAGGTCATTCCTCCTCTCGGTTGCATAATCGATTCGCAGCAGATTTTTGCTTCTTTTTGCGCCGGAGGGGCGAGCAAAATCGATCCGAAACTCACCTTGGCAGCGAGGTTCACCAAATGCCGAATGTTGCACTGCATCTTGTCTGGCCGATAGAGAAGCAGGTTTTAGAGGGCAGGAAGCAGGTTCTTTAGTGACCACCTAGGAATGGATCTTCGCTCACGGGCAGGAAGGAACGACGACGACACGGCACTTCCCCAAAAAAACTACGCACACACCGCGAATGAATTTGATGTCGCGAAACTGTCACTTTGGCAGAAAAGCGCTGGTGAAAAGGCCTTTTTCGCGAAATTTAACGTTTTGAGAAAAGGCTCGATAGGGTGGCGCATCGTCGTTTACAATACAGTATTTAAAAATAATTTGGAAATTTTTTCTTCTTGAAAAAGTCCTAAAAGCTGATTAACATTCCAACGCCCAAGGCTCCAAAAAAGTTGGAACGGTAACTTCAACTCAATGGTTCTCGGGCATACCTCAACCAATCAAGATGATTCTTCTTTCCAGTGATTTGTTAGGATGTCTAGATGATTCTAGAACTTTGCAGAACTTAATTTGATCAAATCTGTAATTTTTGCGATCAAAAACATCGTTCCAACTTTTTTTTTTCGCGTGTAAAAAAAAAATCGCCAAAAATTCCGCGGAGGCAGTCGTTTTAAAAAAGGTGGAACGACGTTACCGTTCCACCTTTTTTGGGAGGCTTGGGCGTCCGTGTAAGTTGGACATGCGTTGGGCATTCCAGTGTTAAAAACCAATGATTGTTCAAGTTTCAGGTATTACATAATTTTTTTTTTATTTAAAATGATTATGGTTTTGAATTTCTGAAATGAATAATTTTCTAAATTTATTAAAATTTTTAAATTTGAAGTTTTCTATAAGTTTTTATTTTTGTATTTTTGTATTTTTGTATTCTTCTTCGATTTCCTTGAAACTTTGCTCTAAGAGGTAATTTTGGTTCCTGATCATGAATCTGAGGTCCATTATTGATATGTTGGGACAGTGGGGCGGTACGACCCCTTTAATTTTTCTGGATTTTTACTTAGCGATGATCATTTTACGAAAATCCAGAGTTTTTTTTAAAGGACCAATAAACTATTGTCTTTCATATGTTTATAGGACCTAATAAAAAAACTCTTGAAATGTTTTTTTTAAGAAATGACTTTTGACCATTTTTTGACCAGCTTTTCGAATTTTCAACCTCTAAAACTCTATCGTGAGCAGCATCATCACAGATTCATTCTAATATACTTACGCAAATTAGTGAAATCTTGTTTCTTGCAGATTTGAAATTTCTCTTCTATTATATTTCTTGAATACATACTTTTCGCTTCAACTTAATGTAATGTATGCACTTCGGAAGAAACCGGTCAAGAAAAACTTCAAATGGGTGGCAGCTGTAGCGAAAGCAAGCCAGACAGGGTGAAGAAAAGCCCCAAGAAAACTTTCCCTCTCTTTTTTTCTGCCGTTCGCAAAGCTGTTTCTTGACCCCCTTTCTTTTGAAGAGCATACCGGCCTTAAGTTTATTAGGCCAGATTTCCTTAAAAATAATTTTCACTAATTGGGTCCTAAAATTAAGCTTAAATTTGTGATATTATTGTTCACAACGATAAAGGTTATTTTTCTCTATACAATGTCCCATTGTACGACGGCAAAGGACTTAAAATGTATTTTTAAATCCATTTTTTTTAAATAACATCATGGCCCTTCTTGTCAGAAATGGTCCTACTTGACAGCTCGTTCTAAGGGGATCATAGTTGATCAATCGAAAAAATGTTTCCTTGTCAATTTATTTTTTTGCATTTAAATGAAAAAAAGTAATCAGAAATGGTTTTTAATCGTGTTTTATACCGTTGTACATAAAAATTTACCTAGGGCTTTAGGACCCTATTACCAGGATTATTGAAATTGAACTACACGAATTTCTGTGAAATTACTGAGTAATTCTGGAACTACAAGAATTACTTAATTATTCTGAAATTATTGAATCCGAAATTAATCCGGATTATTAACCATTCCAACACGATGGTGGAAATTCCTGACATGAAAAACAAGCCAAAGCACAAGCACAAGATTCCCTCTAGAGTTCGTACCCCAAAGAGATCTCCACGGTTTCTCTCACGCACACTATGATTTTGTGTTAGTATTTGAGCATGAGCATGAGCATGAGAGACCACCCATGGTTGTCCTTCTCCGTTGCTGAACAGGACCGTAATATCCTATCAATACAACTGACCATACGCTTAAACGATCTAATGGTGTTTCCCTTATCAACAGCATGTATGAATGCATTGAAAAGATAAAACATCAAGATCATTAAAACTAGATCTGAAGCAAATAGGTAACAGTCATTGGCCACCAACGGCGCCCGCCATGTCAGTTTGTAGACCTCGGGGGATTGGGACGGGAATGTTAGTTAGCACAGGTTGCTACCAAGGGTGGGTTCTATACGATATCCACACCCCCACGTGTGCCGGAAAACTACTTCTACTTGGGATTTTGTTAGTGGGTAAAGGTAATGGCCAGGATTCATCATAGAGGATGATGATGCGACCCAAATCAATAAATTTTGTTTAATAGTGTGATGTATTAAGCATTCTCAAGGCAAACAGTCGGAAGATGCGGATGAGATTATTCCCGGTTATTTGATGTTGAGTTTAGCATAAATGATTCAATCTTAGACAGCCGGCTGTGGAAAGATAAAACCAAATAAAATGCGAAAACGCGAAACCGCTCGGACCGAAAAACACACACAATCGGGGGGAAAAAAGACGGAAACGGCAACGAAAATCCGGCTTGCTGACCGCGACGCGAACCGTTCAAATTCTCCAAAGCAACTGTCAAACATCCCGAAATCACCCGGGTCGAAATACACACACAATCGGGGGGGAAACAAAGACGGAAACGGCAACGAAAATCCGGCTTGTTTACCGCGACGCGAACCGTTCAAATTCTCCAAAGCAACTGTCAAACATCCCGAAATCACCCGGGACGAAATACACACAATCGGGGGGGAAACAAAGACGGAAACGGCAACGAAAATCCGGCTTGTTTACCGCGACGCGAACCGTTCAAATTCTCCAAAGCAACTGTCAAACATCCCGAAATCACCCGGGACGAAATACACACAATCGGGGGGGGAACAAAGACGGAAACGGCAACGAAAATCCGGCTTGTTTACCGCGACGCGAACCGTTCAAATTCTCCAAAGCAACTGTCAAACATCCCGAAATCACCCGGGACGAAATACACACAATCGGGGGGGAAACAAAGACGGAAACGGCAACGAAAATCCGGCTTGTTTACCGCGACGCGAACCGTTCAAATTCTCTAAAGCAACTGTCAAACATCCCGAAATCACCCGGGTCGAAATACACACACAATCGGGGGGGGAAACAGAGACGGAAACGGCAACGAAAATCCGGCTTGTTTACCGCGACGCGAACCGTTCAAATTCTCCAAAGCAACTGTCAAACATCCCGAAATCACCCGGGACGAAATACACACAATCGGGGGGGGGGAACAAAGACGGAAACGGCAACGAAAATCCGGCTTGTTTACCGCGACGCGAACCGTTCAAATTCTCCACACCGAAAATCCCGATAACACAGATCTGTGTAAAAAAATTACACAGTTTGTTGAACATGTTCTAGCTGTCAAAACTGTGTAGATTTATAACACAGATCTGTGTAAAAAATTACACAGATTTCCGTTCAGCTTCCCTTTCAAACCTGGGTAAAAAATGTAAAAAAGCTAAGATGGCGTCTTTCATGCAGAACTTTGGTAAGTTTTTTTCTCGTGATTATTTATTGTAATATTATTAAAATACTTTTATTTTTTAGATTTTTAACATGCTGATCATCAATTGGACCGTACACCCACAGGGAGCAGTTTGATTCATGAGTTTGTTTCGTAATATATTTCAGCAATATTTGCTACGCAATTCTAACCTAATTTAATTTTTACTCAAGGTGTCCCACATATATTCTCACGGAAAGGATAGGCTTGGTCGGAACCTCGATCCAGAATCCAGAGTTGAACACCAGCAGAGCATCAGCCCGCGCTTACAATTTCCCGGTTCCGGTTCCGGATCTTCCAGAGACAGCACGAGTTAACACTGCGTCGCGTCCAAGTTTTCCAGCTTTTTCGATATTTATTGAATATTGTTTTATGTATGAAGCTCAATTTATGGATTAATAAATCTTGCATTTTTTAATTTTTATTGGCCTGGACATTTTAAATCAACAACTGAATTAAAAATATATTGCAATTTTTTACCCAGATTCTGTGTAATATATTACCCAGATCTGTGTAAAATTTTACACAGATTGCAGTTTCAAAATTACACAGATTTGACAGACAACGATTGTACACAGATCTGTGTACAAGGCTTCGACACAGATTCTGTGTATTCCAGGTTTTGGGCGATCTGTGTCAAATTTTACACAGATCTGTGTTATTTGGATTTTGCGTGCAAAGCAACTCACTATGATTTTGTGTTAGTATTTGTATGTAAAGTATTGTTTTGGTTTTGATCGATTGTGATTGGCTGAATTCCAAGTAGCTGATTTTGTTTACACTCTTTTTACGCAGACATATTCAAATCGAGTACACCGAAAATCCCGATAACACAGATCTGTGTAAAAAAATTACACAGTTTGTTGAACATGTTCTAGCTGTCAAAACTGTGTAGATTTATAACACAGATCTGTGTAAAAAATTACACAGATTTCCGTTCAGCTTCCCTTTCAAACCTGGGTAAAAAATGTAAAAAAGCTAAGATGGCGTCTTTCATGCAGAACTTTGGTAAGTTTTTTTCTCGTGATTATTTATTGTAATATTATTAAAATACTTTTATTTTTTAGATTTTTAACATGCTGATCATCAATTGGACCGTACACCCACAGGGAGCAGTTTGATTCATGAGTTTGTTTCGTAATATATTTCAGCAATATTTGCTACGCAATTCTAACCTAATTTAATTTTTACTCAAGGTGTCCCACATATATTCTCACGGAAAGGATAGGCTTGGTCGGAACCTCGATCCAGAATCCAGAGTTGAACACCAGCAGAGCATCAGCCCGCGCTTACAATTTCCCGGTTCCGGTTCCGGATCTTCCAGAGACAGCACGAGTTAACACTGCGTCGCGTCCAAGTTTTCCAGCTTTTTCGATATTTATTGAATATTGTTTTATGTATGAAGCTCAATTTATGGATTAATAAATCTTGCATTTTTTAATTTTTATTGGCCTGGACATTTTAAATCAACAACTGAATTAAAAATATATTGCAATTTTTTACCCAGATTCTGTGTAATATATTACCCAGATCTGTGTAAAATTTTACACAGATTGCAGTTTCAAAATTACACAGATTTGACAGACAACGATTGTACACAGATCTGTGTACAAGGCTTCGACACAGATTCTGTGTATTCCAGGTTTTGGGCGATCTGTGTCAAATTTTACACAGATCTGTGTTATTTGGATTTTGCGTGTAGACAAATCGCCTGTAAAAACCAGCTGTTTTCGACGTGGTATAACAAAGGACACAGCTAACTCGATTTGCCTATGGCTGTGTGTAATTTTTTTTACAAACTCTCGCGCGTGGTTTGGCAAAGTCATAAATACTTAAAAGTTCTTTGTCAAAAGTGACGAACTGTCACTTTTTACACGAGACTCACATTTACTCTCAAAATAAACGAAATAAACGTATATGTGAGGGCCCGTTCCCCAGTGAAAATTTTGGCACGAGCCTCGAGTCGATTCTGGCTCGAAATGGAACCATATCGACTCGAGTCTCGAGCCAAAGTTCTAACTGGGTCGTTTGACAACAATTGGTGTACAGACTTCTTTTGAATTATATTATTATAATACAGAACCCTAAAATTTAATAACATATCTGTACAACGCTGCTCGCAAGCAACAAAAGCCTATTCACGTCTCACCAGCCAGTCGTCTCACTCTCTCTTCTTTCCGTCACCGTCCGTCTGTTTTTGTGTGTCGTCTGCGTTCACGTCTCTTCGCTCCTCGCTCGGACTCGCGGTTTTCGTTTGAGGAAATTTTTTGGAATTTTTATTTTTTCGCTGGCTCGAAAGTTTTTAGGCTGTTTAAAGGTGAATTTTTCGGTGATTACGAGTGCTTTCGGCTGTGCCACGGTGTGACGCACAGAATTATCGTGGAAAAGAGGTGGGTTGCGCGACTTCCGGGGGGCAGGGTTCTTCCTGGTTTTGTTTCGCTGCGGGGGGATTGGAAATCGACTTCGGGAGACATCTTTGCTGCCGCGAGTTGGTGGCTCGGAATCGCTGCTTTTGTGGATTTTTGTGCGGTTATTTGTTGGGGAGGTGGTGAGGTTTGGGCTTCAAATGCACCGGAAGTGGCTACTGTGATCGGTGATTTGCATTTTGGGGCTGAGAAAAGTGATTCCGAAACGGAAGCAAAAGTCAAAAGTTGGCTGTCAAACGCCAGCCAAAATGTCTGAAAAAGTTTCGATTCCATCAGTGTAAAGTGCGTTCGACAGTGAAGAAGAGTTCAGAGCAAAGAATCTTTCCCCTCCGAAGATCCAAGAAGAAGTGGTAGAGTTTCGTTCTGAAAGCAAGTTTTCCCCGTTATTCCTCCAGCACAGATTCCGTTTGTACCGACCGAAGGAGGAAGAGGAGGACACTCGAGAAGCAGCAGCAGGAAGAGCAATCCGCATGGATCAACAAAGCGGAAGTGGCCAATGGCAGCGCCGTCCCGAAGCGAGCTTTGCCCCGCTGAGGTCTCCCCGAGGTAAGTGTCCCCGCGTCTTGTCGACGATCTTTGCCGCTTCCACGTTGCCCCCATAAACCTGATCAAACAAAGAAAAATAGAGCCACGAACACACGAGAGAGCACAAGAAGTGTGTGTTCACAAAACAGGTTTCCCGTCCCGAAGAACTACTTTCCTTTGATCTCCGGACCACGGGACTCGTTCCAACGGGGATTGTGAAGGAATGCTCAAATCGTGATTTATTGCCCGGAGGCCTCCCAGCAGCTGGGTTCGATCATTCTCGCCGCGGCCAAACTCGACGAGAACGCGACTCAAAACAGCTTTGCTTTTTGGTCAATAACATAATGCGCAAATGCTTCCTCTCGCAACCTCCTCCTTCGTCCGTCCATGGTCCTGCTGATTTGCCAACAACAACAGCATCAACCAGCCAGCCAGCGGTGTGATGACGTAGGTTCGGCAGGAGGACGCTCTAGTCTGCGTTGGCTAATTGGGGTGCTGCACCGCACCCACCCACTGCTGCTCCTCCAGACTTAGATGTTAGGGTTGATAGTGCGGGATGATGGTGGAGATTATAGAGATTATCGCGAGGTATTGATCCGCGGTGGGGGTCGCGTGCAGAGCGGCGGCAGTGGGTGGGTTATTCTGTCAACGGGGCGAGCACAAGTGAGGAGATAATTATGATGGCTAATTTCATTGAGGTCTTGGGTTTGTGCGGAGGTTAAGCGCGGGTTTAGATATGAGTTTGGTACATATAAGAATTATTTAAAATATATTCATATGTATTTCTTTTGAAAACATTAGAACACGTCGTTTGATAGAAAGCGCACGGGTACAGATTTATTAATTAAAACACTTTTTGCCTTAGACTTTAAAGCATACAATCTTTTTGGGGATTATTGGTTTGTAGGGTACGTTATCCATTAGTGGACCCCTTTCCTATAGTGGACCCTCTGAAGGGTTTTTGATAAAAAAAATCAATAAAATCACAATTTCAAGCGTGTTGTTGTCTACAAATCTTTTATTTGGCATGTTCAGCATCATTTAAATCAATGTTGACTGATATTGAATTGTCCTTTTCACTAAAATAAGTGTTTTGAGTTCGACATCTGAAATCAGCCATGGCCACTAGCATTTTCACAGCAAAACTGCATTCATATTTTATGATTGAATTAACTATCCAATCATTTTTTGACTGTTTATTTAACTTCAGCAAGTCGAAATTATGTAAGTTTAAGTAACTTTACTAAAATAAAGCGAAGAACTGCTCATTTTCGAGCAAAAATTAGGGGGGGTCCAATATAGGACAACGAAAATCCAAACTTTTCCAAAAGTTGACCCCCGTTAATTTAACCTTTAAAAATGAAGAAGAAGAAAACTGTGTATTTAAACAAAAGTTTCTCTTAAACATACAATAAATGCTTGTTGTTATTAACCTAAACGCATATTTTTTCAATTATGAGTATGAGCCGTAAGAATTTATAATTAATCAAAACTATAGATAATTGTACTTAACTGAAGCATCATAATTGCAGTTTTAAATGATATTTTATAATAATTAATCAATAATAAAACTTTTTTTTTTGAAAATAAAAAAGCGTGGTTTTATCAGCAACTGTAAACAAATCTATTGTTTAGTTTCCGTCAGCCATTTATGTAATTAATATGGAAAAAATTGCATCAAAATAACTTTTTTTTTAAATTATTTTTATGTCTACAGTGGTTTTTGAAACGTTTTCTCTGATCTTTTTCGGAAATAAATGTGTTTAAATGTCTGTTTGGTTTTTTTGTTGTTGTTTAAAGCCAAATTTGTTTATGATGAAAAGTGAGCAAAATCCATCTTTTATTCATTATATCTATCATTAGACCTACACCATGCATCAAAACATTAAATATCGGTTAAATATGGTATAAAAATAACAGTTTGCCTATAGTGGACCCGGGTCCACAATCGGATTATGGACCCGGTCCATAACAGGCTCAAAAACAAACAACTGATGAAACAAATAGTCAAAATTGTTCAAGACTTCAGATTTCATTGTTTGGTACAAAGGGTTATAAAAAAGTGCTTAAAATATTGAAAATTTGTGAAAAATGTGCTTCGGCTCTACTAGGGGGTACACTAATGGTTAAAATACCCTAGACAATCCCCTTCCGGCGCAGACAAAGTACTTTTCTTCTCTTCCAACGGGCGCAATTTACCTTGATCCAGAAAATCTCTCGCGCCCGATAGATCATTAAAGTGAAACTAAAAAAAATCATCTGGATTATTCAGCAGAACTCCGCTCTTACTACTACACTTGCAGGTGTAACGTAACACATCTAAAAATGACTTGTCACGTTTCGTGGATGAACAATGTACATAAACAAAACAACACAGATAAATTATAGTGATGCTAACAATAAGATTAAAACAAAATCTTTTACTGATTGATTTTCTTTGAACATTTCGAGACTGATTTTCTTTTGCATGTTTCGCCTTATCTCTTTTTCTAGGGCGAAGCGAGTTTTCAAGCGAAAAAGATTTTTTGCGATTATTCCATCCCTGGACAGGGATGCAGGTATCGTCTTCAGTGTTGGGATTCGAGTGAGAAGAAAGAAAGCTTTTCTCACTCGCGAGCGAGGGAGAGACCTTGTAGTCCTTTCTCTCCTCGCTCGCGCTCGCTCTCGCCGCGAGCGCCTCGTGCTAGTAGCTCTCGGCAATCGGAGGGACTCGCGGCAAGAACTCGAGAGAGATGATTTTTTTTTCTCGCGAGGGTGCAAGAATGCCAACACTGGTTTGCATCAAATTTATTGCTTGCAAAATTTCTTTTTTTTTCGTGAAAAATAACTAGCCTTCAAAAATCGTCTACTCACATAAAATGAGCAGTTAAAAACCAGCCCAGTTACCGGTCTGATAAAAAAAAACTTGTTACACTCAAACCCCGATGGTTTGACACCAACTGTTGTCAAACGAACGGGGTCACTTTTTAGTTTGACACCCCTTTTACACGGAGTTCACACACACTACCAAACGTTTGTTTCGATAGTGTGCGTGAGCGCCGTGTAAAAAGTGACAGTTCGTCACTTTTTAGTTTGACTTTGGCAAACCAACGGGGTACAAACTAAAAAGTGTCAAACGAAAAAGTGACCAACCACCGGGGGTTGAGTGTATTTGTGTTTTTGAATATCCCTGACTAGAGAAGGTCTAAAAACACTTAAAAAGAAAAAAAAAGTCGAGAACAGAACACTGATGAAGTCTGCAAGTAGTAGACGAAATACGTATCTGTCAAGATATTAAAAATATATAGCGGAATTAAAAGGAACAACTCGTCTCTTTGTATTCACAGTAATGCATTCTGCTAAAACGCTCAACCAAACCACAAGAAAAAAATGGTTTAAAACCTTAAAAAAAACGTTACTTAATCCACCCTTAGGTGGTTGGTGCCTTCCTCTCATTCAAAGGGTAATGCTATCCAAAATAGACACGCTCGTGGGAAGGTCTTTAAATTACCTATCCAAAGATAGGTCGCATGATATATTTGGAATACGTTTTCATCTAAATATCTGAGAACTAGCCTCCAAAAAGTGTATAAATAACTCTTAAGTGCTTATAACTTTTGATAGGGTTGTCAGATCTTCAATATTTTGGACGCGTTGGAAAAGGTCTTTTGATTACCTGTTCAACGACGGGTTGCATGATAGATCCGGACAACGTTTTCATCGTGATATCTGAGATCCGGCTTCCAAAAAGTGCATAAATAACACTTAATTGCTAATAACTTTTGATAGGGTTGTCAGATCTTCAATGTATTGGTCGCGTTGGAAAGGTCTTTTAAATACCTTTCTAAAAATGTATAACATGCCGGGGTTTCTTACAAAAACCACCCTTTTTACAATCTTCCGGACTTTAGTCAAAATCGTTTTTTTAGCATAACTTTTGAAGTAACTTTACTCATAATTTTCAATAGGGACTTATGGGACCCCAAGACGAATCGAATGAGACCAAAACGGTCCAAATCGGTTAAGCCAGTGCTGAGATAATCGAGTGCATATTTTTTGGTGCACAGACCCACATCCCTACACACACACACACACACACACACACACACACACACACACACACACACACACACACACACAGACATTTGCTCAGAATTCGATTCTGAGTCGATAGGTATACATGAAGGTGGGTCTAGGAGGTCTAATTGAGAAGTTCAGTTTTCGAGTGATTTTATAGCCTTTCCTCAGTAAGGTGAGGAAGGCAAAAACTGCCGAATCTTTATGAAAAATTTGTTCAAAATTTGTTTTTGTTAAGTTTTTGTGAAATTTCAAGTCACAATGAAACAAGGTTGAAAGATACTTTTTTCTATCTATTTTTTCTATATTTCACTTCAGTAATTTTTGATTGCAAATTTGATTTAACATCGAAAAATGAAGTTGAAAGTTGCGACCAATATTTCGATTTTTTGAAAAAATCAGTATTGATTCGAAATTTATAACTCGGTCAAAGATTTTTTGCACCTGGAAATTACTGAAAAGTTGGCATTTTATGTCCCCTAAAACATATCAAAAAAAAAAAATAGTGTTTTTTTGCAAATCAAGTTTTAGTGACAAAAAGTTAAAATAAAAATCACCAAATTTTTTTTACCGTGTTTCATTTTTTTTTCAGTGGATACACCTACAACTTTGCCGAAGACACCAAATCGATCAAAAAATTCCTGCAAAAGATAGAGAATTTGCAGCAAAGCTAAAAGACACATGTCGCCACCTATGAACAAATAGCGTAAACCTATGATTTTTTGAAAAAATGTGTTTTTTCCTTCATAATCAACATTTTTTCAAAACTTATGCCGGATTCGGATGAGAAAATAATTTCCAACAATTTGGTGTACAACTTTCCAATATTTGTTTGATTTTTCTATAGAGAATTTGCAGCAAAGCTTAAAGACGCGTGTCGCCACCTATGAACAAATAGCGTAAACCTATGATTTTTAGAAAAAATGTGTTTTTTCCTTCCTAATCAACATTTTTATAAAACTTATGCCGGATTCGGATGAGAAAAATTATTTCCAACAATTTGGTGTATAACTCTCCAATATTTGTTTGAATTTTCTATGAGAAAACTGTAGATTTAGAAAAAGATAGTAATTTGGACTATTTGGCAAGAAAGTCTGTCAAAAATCAATACAAATTGTTGAATATACGTTAACACATCTGTTATCAACTATATAACTGTTTATTTCATTGATATATACGGGGAAACTCATTTTTTCGTGTTCCAAAACATGTTTTTTAAAGAAAAAGGTCATAAATTTTTGCGCGCCCAAAAGTTGATGTTCATTATTTTAAAGCAAAAAATTTTTCTCGTCTTTTGCAACCAGTTTCATGAAGATTGATGCAGGGAATCATGAGAAATAAGCGATTTTGTTCTTTAATCGACAGAAAGGCATACGACTTTAGGCAAGTAACCTCATTTTGGCGCCACCTACATTTGAAACGCAGTCGCGCTGCAAAACCTCAATGAGAAAACTGTAAATTTAGAAAAAGATAGTAATTTGGACTATTTGGCAAGAAAGTCTGTCAAAAATCAATAAAAATTGTTGAATGTACGTTAACACATCTGTTATCAACTATAAAACTGTTTATTTCATTGATATTTACGGGGAAACTCAATTTTTCGTGTTCCAAAACATGTTTTTTAAATAAAAAGTTCACAAAGTTTTGCGCGCCCAAAAATTGATGTTAATTATTTTAAAGCAAAAAAAAAAAATTTCTCGTCTTTTGCAACCAGTTTCATTAAGATTGATGCAGGGAGTCATGATAAATAAGCGATTTTGTTCATCAATCCAGCAGAAAGGAATGCGATTTTTGGCAAGTAACCTCATTTTGGCGCCATCTACATTTGAAACACAGTCGCGCTGCAAAACCTCAATACAGATCTTGAATTTTCATATATCATTTTTGTATGGACAGCTGCCAAATTTGTATGGAAATTTATATGGTCACTGGAATATCTCGTCACAGACTGAGCCGATTTTGACCGTATTGGCCTCTTTCGATTCGTCTTGGGGTCCCATAAGTCCCTATTGAAATTTATAAGATTTTGTAAAGCACATCAAAAATTATGCTTAAAAAACTGCTGCACATTTATTTTAAAATTTGCAAAAAGGGGTGGTTTTTGCATTGAAACCTGCCATATTATATATTTTACGAAAGGTTCTGAAATGGCCTTTCTTGTGGATGAAGAATTTTCAAGATCTGACTTACCTATCTAAAATTACAAGCAGTTTAAAAAATGTTCTAAATTTACATAACCTCAATCTGTTTCCCTACGACGGTGTATGAAAAATCTTGACAAAAAGGCTGTAGGCAGTCTGTTGTGTTTTACTCATCACTTATTTTTATTAGGACCTCTTTGGTACTGCGATCACGTTAGAAGCGATCCATAAACCATGTAGACACTTTAGGGGGGTTGAAATCACTCTATAAATGAGAGGAAGGCACCAACCACCTAAAGGTGGATTAAGCAACGTTTTTTTTTCTATCTCAACTCGGTTTGTTCAGATCCACTTAAAAGATACCGATTATCAAAACAGCAGTTACCCTAAGCCGTGGTTCATCAAGCACGCGACACCTCGATGACTCATCGCGCTGAGATCCAAGCGCGCGGCGGAACAAGCAGCTCCAGCCGTGACTTTCTCCAAATTACCTGCCACCACCACGGTCGGTCGGTCATGCTGTGTGCATTCAGTTTGACGTGTAGTCGCGAGACTGACGCGTGTCGTGGTGCACTTTTAACCGTGTGTGAACCGTTATAAACATAGAAAGAGGGGGTCGTTTGGAAGCGTTTTTTTTTTGGTAGGAATTAAATGAGCTGTATTTTGCAAATTCAATATTTACAAGATAAAATGTTTAATTAGGGTAATTAAGTCGTTAAAGTTAAAATAGCAAAATATTATGAACTTTTTGTAATTGATTGCATTTATTTTTACAATTTAAAACAGTGCGACAGTGAAGTATTGATAACTTCCATAGCACTTCACTCTCTATTTTCCTCTATGTTTGACTCATTGCAAGCTTCAATTCAATTCCGGTGGCTCATTTCACAGTCTGTTTAGTTTTGAATTGAATCAGACGCGAATCGGTCAGAGCTCGCTTTTGCAATTACACAGGTTGTGCGGTACATCATTTCCTGGGTTTTCAAATTGATTTGTTGAAGTTGATAGCTCATTTGAAATGTTAAATTTTAAAATTAAACCAAACCATTTACACTTTTTCTCCATCTCTTCCAGCAGGCAACAACCTCTCCGCAGACGCGCCGGTATTCGTGCCCAAGAAGCCCTCCCCGCCGCAGCAGCAGCAGCAGCCTCAGTACGGCGGTGGTCACCACTCGCGGTTCCGAGGGGACAACGGCGGCGGAGGGAGTGGCGGAGGCGGAGGACCGTACGGTGGGGGATCGATGCCACACTTTGGCCACGAAGGTGCCTCGAACGGCGGCGGACCAGCGATGGTCAACGGCGGCGGCACGGACATAATCGCCAAATCGAACCTCAACGATCGGCTCCGGAATCTGCAGATCAACGGGCCGGGCCCCGCGATGGGACATCACAGCTATGGCGATAATAAGGATGTGAGTAGAATGGATGGATTTTTTTTTTCGATTTTATTTAAGAGTGCGTTGTTTTTTGGGAGTGTTGGACGATAGGGTACTTTTTTGGATATTGACGGAAATCTCTAACAAGCTGAGCACAAAAATGGTATAAGTTGGACTAAGGATGAAAACAATTACGGTAGTTCATGACGTTTGGTGACTGAAATATTGTAAATATATTGAATATGATCACAGTCAGATTTGATCTAAAATAGAGATGGACAATTAATATTAAAGAGAGGAGAAATAGCATGGATGCGGTTATGACACAAGACTTGCCCAGTTTATATAGAATTAACATACTCTACGATTGTGCACATGTGACTTGGTACCGATGGCCATTCAAAAAGTTTAGGCAAAATAATTAACCGTTATTTCGCCGCTTGTTGTTTATTTGGAATGAATTTTTTTAAATCGCTATGGCGTGACAGCGGAAAATGCTAAAATACTCGAAGCAAAGAATAAAGAAAATAAAAGCTTGTACAACTACAGTAGACTCCCTCGTTGTCAACGTTGAATACCCAATATTGATATCGAGAAGATCGACAGTCAGAGAGTTGCAACGAGTTTTACACAACATTTTTTTGCAATTCTTGAAAAAACAACTGTTAATTTAGATTTTTCAATGAAGCGTTTTTTAACGGTTGCACTTTATTTACTATCAAGATGAGATTCAAACTCCAAAACAGTACCGAAAAGTGTTGCTTTTCGATACCTATTGCTGTAAAGTTGAAATTTTCAGTACTTTTTTGAATTGTGTCATCATGGGGAAAAGCTGTATGAATTTCCAATTTCCATCAGACCCTGATTACATTGAGAATCTGTAATCGAAATTTTCAAAAAATGTTCCGAAGTTTTTATGGATGGCCCAAAATTGAATTTTCACTAATACAGCAGTTCCATTTCAAAAGAGCACAAACCATAACAAAGGTGCTCGGATCGGGCTCTTAATTGCACTGAGAGATTCTTAGTTGAAATAATAAGAAGCGTATTTTTTCACTTAGGGTGAGCTATGTTGTGTTAGGGTGGTCATTTACTAATTACCATTTTCGTCGATTTTCGCAAAAAACGGATTTTTCAAAAATCTTGAATTCGCGTCTTTTCAATCGATTTTTGCTCTTTTTGACGCAAATGAAAGGTCATTAGTTAGCCTTTTAATGAAAAATAGTTTAATGTCTAAAACAGGGGTGCCCAACCTTTTGGCCCTGCGGGTCAAATCTGATTTTTCTAAAGCAGAGGCGGGCCGGAACTCATGTTGGTGAAAGTAAAAAACTGTAAACATTTTTTTTCATAAAATGTATTTTAATAGGTTTATTCAAGTAAACAAATACATTCAAAAGTGTTGCAAAAAAGATTCAAATAACTAGATTTTAAGAAAGAAATACAAAGATTACTTTCAAAGATGTGTTTATTTGATTTACTTTTATTTTGTTTTGGACAAAATTGTATTGTAATTGTTTTTGTCGATTGAAATTGAATTCCCTGACATCATTAATTTAAAAAAAATCAAAACTTCATCGTTGCAAGTTTTTATTCAAGTTTGAAAAATCAACGAGACAAGATAAAATTTATTAAAACGAAATTTGGATTTCTTCTCAATTTTTGCGTTGTTGTGACCCTTTATTCAAATATTTTACAAAACATTTCAACATTATTTTAAAGACATGAAATTAAACAAGTGTATACAAATGTATATCTGATTCGTCATTCTTCAAATTTCTTAGAATTATTGAAAATTATGAAAAAATGCTGATTTCTTGACTTCTTTTGATTGTTTTTTTTTATTTTTTTTAATATTTGCAGCGATCTTTTTCCCAGCAAAACTTTATCATTGAAAAGTTACTCTGAAAAAATAATAATAATTAATCAAAATCCTCAAAAAAGAAACAATTGAATTAGAAATAAAAACAGCCTAAACTTTAACAAATTAGAATTCAGTGTCTTTTGCAAACTTTTTGCATATTTTTCAAGTTTAATAATTAATTCTGATAACATCAATATTGAAATGATAAAAATTAAATTCAAACATGAAGAATGTTTATATATGTGAAATAAAATCATTTCAAAAAATACAAAGGCAAAATCCTAACAAACGTTGAATTAGCAACATTGTATGTCAAAAGCAAAATAAACTAATAAATGTTTTGTTATAATATCTGAAAAAATGATCTCAAGATATTTTTTTTATTTAGACACTCAATTTATTTATTGAATATTTTATGAAGGGCCGGTCATAGAACTATTTTGAAAAGCCGTCGCGGGCTGGATGATATGGCTTCACGGGCCGGATCCGGCCCGCGGGCCGGACGTTGGGCAGGCCTGGTCTAAAAAATCATAGCTTCGAAAATCCGAGAAACCCATTTTTTTTTTAAATTATTACATTTGAGTTAGCAACAAAACAACTATTTTTTTTGCATGATACACTAGTTTGAATTTTGGATAATTATGAAAAAAATCGCAACAAAATGTTTTTAAAAAGTGAAAATTAATATTTTTTGTATAATTTTACTTGTGTAAAATGCATTCTACAACACTACTTTCATTAAACTTTTTAACCCTGATTTGTAATTTCATTATTTTGCAGTTCATAAGACTATTACAATCCAGACTCGATTATCCGAAGGTTTATATGAGACTTCGAAAATCCGAATCAGGAACAAAAAAATCGTATTTTTTTAAATTGTTAAATCAAGTTTGAGTTCTTCGACCCTCATTTTAGTCAAATTTGAGTTGTTGATTGCCAAATTTTTTAAAATATTTTTTCAATATTTCATCACCGTAATTTTGGCCGCTATCTTGAATTTAAAATTCTAATTCACATATGGGTAGTATGACCCCTACTTAAGCTCGACATTCAAAAATAAGACGAGGAAATTTGTTTTTTTTTGTGATTTGATTATCTGAAGTGAAATTTTGCCAAGGCCTTCGGATAATCGAGTCTGGACTGTATTTCATTTGATATTTTGTAGTTTTTTTTAAGGCCGTTGCAAATATTTTTCAAAGATTATGTCCCCCCCCCCCCCCCTCAAAATTTGTCCGAAAAATCAGGGGGCAAAAAACATATTTTTTCAAAAAACTTCAAAATTTCAGTAAAAACAGAAGTTAAATGAACTGAAAACAATCTAAAATGCATTTTTCTGCATTGATAATCATATTTAACATGTTTGGGCTGGAGTTACAATATTTTGAATTTTTATGAAGTTCCAATCCAAAAACCTTTTTTTTTCGCGAAAAATAAAATTTTCGTCAATACTTAGATATTTTGAAAACTAATGATTGCAAAACAACTGGACAGGTGTATAATGCATTTTAAAACACTTTTTTCATTGAAATGTTGAAACCATGGCTCGTAAATGCAATTTTTAATTTTTTTATTTTTTTGCCCCCCCCCCCCCCCCTCGACTTTGGTCAGAGGCGGGGGACATCAACTTCAAAGAATATTTGCAACGGCCTAAATCAACTTTGAAAAAAAAATAGGCCATAAGGCTTTCTAGTCAGACATTTACCAACACATTCAAAGTATGTTTACATTACAGCTGGAGGTTTGTTTGCATCAGGTTTCCTATCTCTTTCTAGCAAAAGTTTTTTGTCAGGCGACTTCTAGCTGGTTTTTTTGACTGACCGCCTGATATGTCAGCCAACATACTTCGCAGGGTTGTGACAGCTCGAGCTCGGTCATAGAGTTATCTAAGCCCGAACTCACACACACTAGCTTACCATTTGTTTTTGCTGACGACCACAAATTTTAACCTAAAAATCCATCGTGTACATACCCGCAATAGAGTTATCTACGTGCGCATGTATTGCGTGTACGTACACGAAAAAAAGTGAGGTTAAATTTTATACCAGCCAGCAAAACAAATGGTGTGCTAGTATGTGTGAGATCGGGCTTAGATAGCTCTATACATGCCTACGTAAATAGCTCTATTGTTTGCATCAGGACACTGTGACGAGAAGTTCGTCATTTTTGGGTTAAATTATTTTTATTTTCACTGGGCCTAGAGCCGTATTGCTCAAACTAAATTTTAAATGTTTTCATAGGTTCCATAAAAACTTTTTTATTTTTTTAGGCTAGGGTTTTTTTTTGCAGTGTTATAGTGCTGGATCTCTTCTTTCAAATGCAGCCTAGTGCTTAAAATTTGGCTTGCGCCTTTTCGAGATATTTAAGTTTTAAATTTGCATCTTTTTTACCTTAAAATCGCTGTAACTTTTGACCCTTAAGTCCAAATTGACTTGTCAGATAATAAAAATTTTTGTTTTTTAGAGCTCTAAAAGTGCTCCGAATACCACTTTTCTCTAAAACTTAACCCTGAATTGCCACGTTAAAAAAACTGATTTTTGAAGGTTTGCTCAGATGCTTTCTATATATTTTGTCGTAGAAGGCGTAGATTACGAGATAAAATTTTGGTGTCTTCGACAAAGTTACTTGGATTGGCAAGCCCGTCAACTTTCTACAAGACGAAAAAATTCCCAAAAATATTCCTGTAAAGTTAGATTTCCAAAATCACCCTAATCGTAAACCACCCTAATTTTCAACCAAACCAAAAGTTGCCCCTTTCCATATGCAACAACTCTTCTGAAGACACCAAAGCTCCAAAACTTAACCATTTTTCGGAAAATCCATTTTCCACTTAATTTTGCGATCTGGACCACTGTGCAGTGATGAAAGTTACACCTCTATACCATCGCTATGTTCGCATTTATAAGCAAAAAATCAAATCAAATTATTCGCTCTACAGCATTGCCTTGGCGTTCTCGATTGCGAAATTCCTACTCGAAACTAAGTGTCCGAAGGCTTGATTGTTGAGACAATTGCAAACCTCTTTTTACACCTTAGCTTCTATCCACCCCGGGATTCGAACTGACGACCTTTGGACCCAGGGAGACGACTCCTACACCTGGACTGAGCTAACAACCTAGCCTTTTTAGGTTAGTCCGGGGCCAACATTTACTTCCCGTCCGACGGAAGGCGTGATCAGACAAATCTCGTCTCGAAAATGCCACCGGGACCGTCTGGGATCGAACCCAGGCCGACTGGGTGAGAGGCAATCACGCTTGCCCCTACACCACGGTTCCCCCATTTATAAGCCTTATAAACAAATTGCTAGCTTGGGACGAATAGCTAGCACGAGGCACTCGCGAGCGCTCACGGCGAGAACGAGAACGCGAACGAAAATGCGAGCGCGAGCGAGAAGAGAAAAGTACTACAAGTTGCTTTCCTTCTTCTCGCTCGAATTCCAACACTGTTTTTTTTTTAATACACCTGACTTAAGGCGGTTTCAAAAACTCCCAAAAAAGCAAAAAAAAAATAATAATAGAATTTTGTTTTTTGGACCTTAAAAAACTCCATAAATGGTCTTTTTCAACAATGTTTTGGTTTTGCAGAGCGGGCAAGCAAAAGTTTTACTTGGTTTTACTGAAAAATCGTCTTCAAAAGTGTTTTTTGGAATTGCAAAAAATGATGTAAGCTACTTCTTGCATAATGTACTTCAAATGTTTTAAATCACGAATTAAATTTAAAATTTCTACTTAGGGCAGCGAATGACCAAGATGATTAAAGCTGCAAGAAATGAATGAATTAACAAAAAAAAAAATGCACTCAATTATCTCCGAAATGGTTAAGCCGATTTGGACCGTTTTGATTTCATTCGATCCGTCTTGGGGTACCGTAAGACCCTAGTTATTATTATGAAGTTTTGAAAAGTATTTCGAAAGTTATGCTAAAAAACGATTTTGACTAAAGGTCGGAAGATTGTAAAAACAGGTGGTTTTGTTATATATTTGAAGAAAGGTATTTGAAAGACCTTCCCAAAAAACCCACAAGGTTGAAGATCTGGTAACACTATCAGAATTTATGAGCACTTAAGTGATATTTTAACACCTTTTGAAGGCCGGATCCCCTATATTTCGATGAAAATTATGTCCGGATCATTATTTTTTAAATATGACGAATAATACAGAGTTTAAAAAGAATGAATGGTCTTAGGTCTCAAAAGCACACACAGTGACTTATTGAGTTATATTTAACCGACATGGACGATGCGATAGGCATATATTATAAAAGTTATATATTTATCTCTACTAATCCTGTATCTATATTATTATATATTGTTACTATCGTTTCTCTACTCTTCTGTACAAAAAAAAAAACCAAAACCTCCACCACTCTTTACGCACTATCTGCGAATGTTCCTAAAACTGCACGCGGATCATTACTAAACGTGGCCTGCACTGAACAAAAAAAAAACCCACCAACCACAAAACCCACATGAAATGATCCGAAATTGACACGGTTCGCGGCGCGCAGATACGTAACTCCTACAACCACCATCACCAGCAGCAGCCCCAATTTCCGAACCAGCACTACCCTCAGCAGCAGCGAATGGCGCCCCACCAGCAGCAGCAGCAGCCGCAGATTCCGGGCCTGCACCACCAGGGCGGTTTCCCGGGTGGCTTTCCGGTGACTGGCATGGGTTACTCGTCGACGGCGCTCAACAATCACCTGCACCATCCGATCCTGGGTGGAATGGCCTCGGCCATGGATAATCGTGGTGGAGGAGGTGGTGGCGGCGGCGGAGGTGGCAAGAACAATTCCGCCGTCCGGAACCGGCTGCAGAATGCGCAGCAAAATGCCCAGCAGATGCATCACCATCAGCAGCAGCATCAGCAGCACCACCAGCAGAATCACTATCAGAACCAGAACCACCACGGCGGAAATCGACACAACAACCACAACAATCATCACGGAGGCGGCGGTGGTGGCCACGGCCACGGCATGGGCAACGATTACGGCGGCGGGCCGGATGGCGATGCGGAACAGGTAGAGGAGACAAAACAATTAAGAGTTCATCCCACCTTCACCAGCATTCCATCTTGTTTTGCACGAGCTGCACGAGATTCTGTTCCGTTTTGGAAGCATGCTTTTATCATCTATAGCTAATCCGGGGTTCCCTCCAAGGTGCTTGCCGGAAGTTTACACCTCTGTTACCGTTGCTCACTAACCATGTACCATATGTTGAATTGCTTTGTAGTGTTTGGCTTGACCCTAGGTTAAGAACCTTCCCCAGCAAAAAAAAATCATCCTCGGCGTGTGTCCTCGTCCGCTTTCATGTAGGTTCGGTTTGGCCTCCACCGGTAGATCCTCCCAACGGCAAATTTGTTCATCGTTTTGTCCTCAATCCACTATCTGTCAAGAATCTTCCACTAACGATTTACTTTTCCGCCAGATCACGGAGAGCGAAACGCTGGCGCTGGACTACCTGACCGAGGTGATTGCCGAGCTGTACGACAACCCGGGCATGTTCGAGAACATCCAGCGAAAGCTGAAGGCCACCTTCGTCGAGTTCCGGGGCAACAACTTTGTGCTGAGCAACGCCGTCGAGATGATCTTTGAGCAGGTTAGTGTTTGTCGAGTTCAACGCTCAATCTGAACAAGTTCTAACATTTGTGACTTTCAAATTGCAGTCAATCAAGGAGCAAAACTTCCGCTACATGGGCGCCCGCCTCTGCCAGCTGCTGGACAGCCTGGACGACAGTCCGTCGAGCGTGCTGCGGCAGCTGCTGAGCATGAAGATGGAGCACCAGCAGAGCGAGCTGCTCATCTACCTGCAGCAGGAGCAGATCAAGGTGCGCGGCACCACGCTCTTCCTGGCCGAGCTGTACATGCAGCTGCGGAAACCGCACGTAAGTTTCCCTTTTTCGTTACGAAAAAAATTTCAACGAAATTCAACGGAGCAACTCTCCACGAAATCGGCCGATTTCGACCATTTTTATTTTTTGTATTTTTTGATTTGGCTCAAACTTTGTGGGGGCCTTTCCTATGACCAAATAAGCTATTTTGTGTCATTGGTTCACCCATACAAGTCTCCATACAATTTTGGCTGCTGTCCATACAAAAATGGTATGTAAATATTCAAACAGCTGTAACTTTTGAGTGAATTTTCTGATCAATTTGGTGTCTTCGGCAAAGTTGTAGGTATTGTTGAGGACTATTGAGAAAAAATAGGTACACGGAAAAAAAATTGCCGATTTTTTTATTAACTTTTTTTTCACAAAAAAAATCAATTTCCCAAAATACGTATGTTTGATTTTCAAGATTTTTTGATATGTTTTAGGGGACAAAAATCCTTAACTTTTGAGCCATAGAAAAACATGGTCAAAAAATCTGCCGCCGAGTTATGAATTTTTGAAAAAATAGTGATTTTTGAAAAAAATCGATGTTTCATGCAAAAACAACAGCAACTAATGGTCCGATTTTCAATGTTAAAACATGAAACATTCGTGAAATTTTCCGATCTTTTCGAAAAAAATATCTTTAAAAATTTTAAATCAAGACTAACATTTTAAAAGGGCCAAACATTAAATATTACGCCCATTTAAAAAGCTAGTCTTGATTTATTTATTTTTTCAAAATATTTTTTTTCAAAAGATCGGAAAATTTCACGAATGTTTCATGTTTTAACATTGAAAATCGGACCATTAGTTGGTGAGATATCGACATTAGAGAATGGTGGGTTGTTTTGGTGAGACTTAGAAAATTTCAATTTTCGTGTTTCTTTTTCTTTAAGCGTTGTATCTCAGCAACCCGAGGTCCAATCTTCAATGTCTCTTAGACAATTTTATAGCAAATTTTCTGAACTTTAAAAAAAAATATTTTTAGAAATGATCACTCATGGTCACTTTTTTAAAAAATCAAAAAACTGGAAATATTTCGCTAAAATCAAACTTTCGGTGGCTATATCTTGAAAACGGAGCCCTTTACCAAAAAATCTGTAGAGTAGTTTTCGATTGAAAATTCAATTTTGCATTTAAAAATAACGTCTAATTTGTTTTTTCATGAAATTTCGAGTTTTTTTCAAAAAATTATAACTCGGCGGCACATTTTTTGACCATGTTTCTCTATGGCTCAAAAGTTGCGGATTTTTGTCCCATAAAACATATCAAAAAATCTTGAAAATCAAAAAATACGTATTTTGGGAAATTGAGTTTTTGTAAAAAAAAGTTAATAAAAAAATCGGCAATTTTTTTTCCGTGTACCTATTTTTTTCTCAATAGTCATCAACAATACCTACAACTTTGCCGAAGACACCAAATTGATCAGAAAATTCACTCAAAACTTACAGCTGTTTGAATATTTACATACCATTTTTATACGGACAGCAGCCAAAATTGTATGGAGACTTGTATGGGTTAACCAATGACACAAAATAGCTTATTTGGTCATAGGGAAGGCCCCCACAAAGTTTAAGCCAAATCAAAAAATACAAATAAAATCCATTTTCACTTTTGGTAGAGAATTGCTGAACGGCAATGTTTTACATAAAAAAAATCCAAATCAAATGTGCGCTTCCCTAACGCGGACGTAGACATTAAGTACCTAATACGAGTAAAAGTAGGCTTTGACTTCAAACGTCATAATATGGATGCTGAATGCACTCGGGACATATTTCTTCGGTAAAATAGGTAACGTTTTTGTAACATGCATCCTTTTCTTTCTCGACTCTTTTCCGTGATTATAAGCCCGGGCTAAGATTCCTGTGATTTAGTCAGAGAAGCTGTCTAGACAGAGTATTTACTGACAAAGATGTAGATTGCTCATGATAGATTAAAGTTGGTTCACACCGCCATTTGCTACTCAACACCTCCGCTTAAACGCACGAACCTCTAGTAAGGTTAAAAAATCTTCTTGTGAAAGGAGGAATTGTGTCAGATTGCATTTCCATGCCTGCCGCTTTCTTAGTGGTTCCATCGGCTATACAGAGGATGAAGAAAATCACAGTTGTGGACTGCACGAAATAGCACACTAGCTATCAATTTTTCATGTGTTTCGTCGTTCTCTATTCTGCCTTCACTTTGTGCGTCTCGCCTTTTGGCAGGCCAATACGCCGGGTTTTTGTCGGCGGCATGCTATCTTGTTGTTTGTCGTCGAAGGGTTGCAAGAATGCAAAATAATCTTGCGGGTTGGAACGAATATAAGTCACTACTTCCCGTCGAAGCAGATATGCCAAGTCCCGGAACCGTAAAGGTTGTCGGCCCGGGTTAACTCCGTCCAACTGGTGAAGGATACTCCCAAAGAAACAGTTCCCGTCACCCAAAGGATTTTCCGCAACCAGATAGTGGTGTGGCGAAACGGACAGGGAATCAGCGAAAGATATTTCACAAGCATCTTCGGAAACAAGCAACTCGGACTAAGTAGGATGGAAGCAGAACTTTTATAAGACACGTGGAAGGAAATGACGGTTCAACATAAATGTCAGAGTCCCCTCCCTCTTACTTTTAATCCGGCTGAAACTTTTTTGGTGCCTTCGGTATGCCCAAAGAAGCCATTTTGCATCATTAGTTTGTTCATATAATTTTCCATACAAATTTGGCAGCTGTCCATACAAAAATGATATGTGAAAATTAAAAAATCTGTATCTTTTGAAGGAATTTTTTGATCGATTTGGTGTCTTCGGCAAAGTTGTAGGTATGGATATGGACTACACTGAAAAAAAATGATACACGGTAAAAATTTTGTTGGTGATTTTTAATTTCACTTTTTGTCACTAAAACTTGATTTGCAAAAAAACACTATTTTTATTTTTTTTTTATTTTTTGATATCTTTTAGAGGACATAAAATGCCAACTTTTCAGAAATTTCCAGAATGCTCAAAAAATCTTTGACCGAGTTATGATTTTTTGAATCAATACAGATTTTTTCAAAAAATCGAAATTTGGTCGCAAAAATTATTCAATTTCATTTTTCGATGTAAAATTGAATTTGCAATCAAAAAGTACTTTAGTGAATTTTTGATAAAGTGCACTGTTTTCGAGTTATAGCCATTTTTAGGTAATTTTTTTGAAAATTGTCGCGGTTTTTCATTTTTTTAAATTAGTGCCCATGTTGGCCCACCTTTGAAAAAAATATTTTTGAAAAGCTGAGAAAATTCTCTATATTTTGCTTTATTGAACTTTGTTGATACGACCCATAGTTGCTGAGATATTGCTATGCAAAGGTTAAAAAACAGGAAAATTGATGTTTTCTAAGTCTCACCCAAACAACCCACAATTTTCTATTGTCGATATCTCAGCAACTATAGGTCCGATTTACAATGTTAAAATATGAAACATTTGTAAAATTTTCCGATCTTTTCGAAAAAAATATTTTCAAAAATTTAAAATCAAGACTAACATTTCAAACGGGCCAAACATTCAATATTACGCCCTTTTGAAATGTTTGTCTTGGTTTAAAATTTTTGAAAATATTTTTTTCGAAAAGATCGGAAAATTTCACGAATGTTTCATGTTTTAACATTGTAAATCGGACCATTAGTTGCTGAGATATCGACATTAGAAAATTGTGGGTTGTTTGGGTGAGACTTAGAAAACATCAATTTTCCTGTTTTTTAACCTTTGCATGGCAATATCTCAGCAACTATGGGTCGTATCAACAAAAATCAATAAAGCAAAATATAGCGAATTTTCTCAGCTCTTCAAAAATATTTTTTTCAAAGGTGGGCAAACATGGGCACTAATTTTAAAAAATGAAAAACTGCGACTATTTTCAAAAAAGTTACCTAAAAATGGTTATAACTTGAAAACGGTGCACTTTATCAAAAATTCACTAAAGTACTTTTTGATTGCAAATTCAATTTTACATCGAAAAATGAAGTTGAAAAATTTTTGCGACCAATATTTCGATTTTTTGAAAAAAATCTGTATTGATTCAAAAAATCATAACTCGGTCAAAGATTTTTTGCCCATTCTGGAAATATCTGAAAAGTTGGCATTTTATGTCCTCTAAAACATATCAAAAAATAAAAAAAATTAAAAATAGTGTTTTTTTGCAAATCAAGTTTTAGTGACAAAAAGTGAAATTAAAAATCACCAACAAGAATTTTACCGTGTATCATTTTTTTTTCAGTGTAGTCCATATCCATACCTACAACTTTGCCGAAGACACCAAATCAATCGAATAATTCCTTCAAAAGATACAGATTTTTGAATTTTCACATATCATTTTTGTATGGACAGCTGCCAAATTTGTATGGAAAATTATATGGACAAACTAATGATGCAAAATGGCTTCTTTGGGCATACCGAAGGCACCAAAAAAGTTTCAGCCGGATTAAAAAATACAAAAATTAAAATTAAAGAAAAAAGACCTATTCCGTAGAGAACTGCTCCCGCAGTAAACTCTACATGAGATTGTGTGTGTGTGTAGACGAAAGCTCTCTTAGAATGTATATGCTTTTAAGCATGTTTCAGGAAAGGCAGGCCAAGGATTGATACCTAAGAGCATGCAAGTTCTGATCTTGTTGCGTGCTCTCCGGTTGACGTCCAGGTAAGGAACATCCTGGAAGGAGCGCAACTAACTAAGTCCGTAGTTCTGTTAGATCATCCGAATTATCTTGATCAAAACAGTATAGCTCTGGTTCCTTGCAAGTGTCCTATTTTCTTACCTCCACGTTGGCTTGGTTTTCATGATGACCTAGCTGGTGGCCTGTGGATCGTAAACCTTTGACCACCGCGGGTCAGAGTAGAGACGGCTAAAAGAAAGGAGCGCGACAATGTGGGAAAGGGAAGTAATTTGTGATTATAGTCGGTATTGTTTTGATTCGCAGTATGTTGAGTCAACTGCTGTGGATGTACCTGAAACATCGCACAACGGGGTTTCTCTTCTTTCCGTTTTTATCTACCATTAGAGAGCCTGGAGCTTATTAGAGAACGGACATCTCAGACCTAAGGTGCCGGTCGAGGCGCGGGAGCTGTCAGGCGGAGGTGCCTATCGAGCAAAATCCTTTGTCTTTTGCTCGATTGGTACCTCCGTTTGACAGTTCTCGTGCTTCGATTGGTGCTTTTGGTTTGAGATGTCCGTTCTCTAATAGGCTCCAGGCTCTCTATCTACCATCTATATTCTGTTTATTTTGTTTCACTAATTTGTTTCTCTAACACGCCTTCTATTTATTATCGTCCATTTGTTTTCGATTTTATTTTCTTGATTCTCTTATTTCATAACGCTTTTCCACTCTATTTACTAATTGATGCTGCTGTAACAAACTGTCTGTTTTCCCTTAATTTGGCAGCGATGTCAATTTTGTTTATCTTTATTTATCTATTTGAATAATTTTTCATCTGCCTTAATACAATCTAAGCTTGTTTGTTGCCTCTATTTATTAACTATTGTTAATTTCTTTATCTACTTCATAAATTACTATCTTTCTTTTACTATTGATTCTTCAAATAGTATATTTCTTTCATGGTCCATTGTTTTCAATCTTCACCCTTTTCTTTAAAACAAGTGAGGTTCGAGCTTTACTCAATTTTTGGAATGATCAAAGAATTAACACAATTATTACTATTGTACTTTTGAAAAACTTTTCTAAAATGCTTAGGACCAAAAATTGTAACAAAACACCGCGACAAAAGAAATAGCAACATATAAACACGACTCAACACTAGGAAAGATTTCAGGAGAAAACAATACACAGTAAAATAACAACTAGTTTTTGAATTCAAACTAAAAATAAAACAGTTTTTGCTTTAATGAAAGTTTATAGGCACACTATAAATGGTTAGGCGCTTATACTTGCATCAAACCCTACGCAATGTACCACCCCCGGCCGAGTTAAAATGCGTAACCGGAAAAGAAGGTGTGCATGCCTGGCACGAACACTCAAAGCGTGTTCTAGCGTGCTGCTCGTACTGACTCAGAGCAAGGGTGAGATGTAGGGGTAAGGGCAGTGCGTGTTCGTCGGGAACCTGGTGCATAAGATCGGTCAAGGCCCGTTTTTACACTGAAAATTGCGAATTGCGAATAATAGAAATTGTGAGTGCCATAATTTTGAAGTATTTTTTTAAATTTGTTGTTTATTTTCTTTTTTAAATTATTATATTTAAATAAATTTTATTCAAATGAGATAATTTTTGATTTGCTATCATTCTTTGGATAAGAAATGCCTAATATTTGAGGTTATGAAAAAGGGGATTTGGGTCTTGTTTTGCATCTCTTGATCGATTTTTTTACTCGATTCGCAGGACAAACGTAACGGCGAGATCGCCATGCGGATCACGAGCGCTGCCAAAATTCTGCTCAGCAAGGAGGGCCCCGAGAACATCAAGTGTGTCTGCCAGTGCTTAAAGGTAGGAAACGGTTGTAGTTGTCCTTAATAGGTTTAATTTGTCAAAAATGGGATTGTTTGTCTTGTAGCTCTGCGGCTTCGAGCTGGAACGGGACCGCCGGGAAGACCTGATGAGCATCCTGGCGCAGCTAGGCCGGCTGGAGGGCTCGATCGACAACTCGACGGGACGCTTTGTCCGCTCGGTGCTGGAGCTGCAGCAAAAGTCGTGGGGTCGCAGCGAGGAAGTTGGTGAGTTTGAGATGTGGACGTGGAAACCCGTTTAGAATCTGAAACATTTTTGTGTTGGTCATTTTAGTGCCCCAAGCCAACCAATCCCTGTCGGATTCCGCCTGTGACGAGTTCAACGATAGCCCGGTGTTTTACGGTCCGGACGGTTCGATCATGACGGAGGAGGAGAACGAGTTCCTGGACATGGCCGCCCCGGTGACGTTCGAGGAGTTTGAGTAAGATCGAGTTTGATTTCGCTGCAGGTTAGATCATTAACCGAATTTTCGTTACAGCGACGACGAAGACCCGGATGAGCTGGTGGACGACGAGAACATGGACATGGAAATCAAGATGGCATTTAAGGACTTTGTGGCCCACACCAAGAACAGGCAGCAGCCGCCCTACTAGCCGTTGGAGGTGGCCATGGCCGCTGCTCGTACCGCCACCGTCGTCGCCGGTTCCAGGAGCAACTCTTGGGTCAGCAACCGGCGGATCCGTCTCTAGGTGGCGCGCAGCGGCAGCAGCAGCAGCTAACCGCAAGCAAACAAGCAAAAAAAATCTACATTCAGATCGATATCCTATTTTTAGCTATTTAGTTTTAAGGTAAAAAGTATCGCAAAACGCAAAAGAAAAATAAGCAGATTGTGAAATTTTCAAAACCGCCGGCCCAGCGTCGAAACTTCCCCTCCCACAACCGACAGTTACACGAACACACAGACAAACACACTTACACTAAACTTAAAGAAAATTTGATCAAAGCCGCCCCCTCCCCAGCAAATCAGAGAGAGAGAGAGCGTTCAAAAGCATTCAGGCATGCCCACAATTCCGCACTTCCACGCCCAATTTATTGTGTTTATTTTTGATTATTTAAAGAACAAAAAAAAGGAAGAATTGATGTAATTTTGTAATTGTGAGAATTAAATTATACATTGAAAACAAACGCACCTCATCCGTTCTACTTAAAAAAATCCAGCCAGCCAAACCGTACTGCGAGCAGCTAAAAAATCCTAGTTTCAAAATCCCAGTTTCGCCATTCAAAATTGTTCCAAAGAGATTCCTGTATTTTTGTTTAGTCACACCGCAAACGATTAGGACGTAAAACTCTAGCAAAAAAAAAGAAGAAGTACTGCCGCCGCCATTTGTTGAAAGATTTCGTGTGACGATTGCTTTAAAAACTAACTAAAAGAAGAAGAAAAAAAAACTATTCGGAACCAACTAAACTAGTAGGTGCTGTTTGCTAGTTGTTGTGGCCATTGAACCGGTGAACGAATTGAAAATTATCGAAAGAAGAACGAGTAGCAACAGAAGGAAAGCTGGATTTACAAAACACTACACAAATACAAATCACACAACACACACAGAGAAACAGACACACGCAGCAGCAGAAAAAAAAAAACAAAACAAAAATATAAACCGATGTGGATTTTACCATACCTAGATGAGAGCTCAGCAAAGCGAAACAACAAAAAAAAATATTAAAAGTGAGAAATTATGAAAGTAAACGAAAAAACATGTTGCAATGTTCACACAATGAAGAAATTGATGAAAACATACAAACAAACAAAAAAAAACAATAAATACGTTTATCAATGATGCAAAAAGCTATGGTTTAAAACTTACTTAGCGATGACAGTCCAACGTAGGGGAGAGTGGGGAGACTTGATCCCCGGGGACACTTGATCCAAAGCCTGTATCTCGTCAGCATGTGGGTAAAACAATTAGCTTTGTTCTAGAAAGTTGTGCGTAATTGACTAAAACTCATTGTAGAAAACAAAGAAAAAAAATAAAAAATGTTTAGATTACGCTACACACATTTTTCTAAAAAGTGCTGCAAAAAACTTCCAATAGATCTTTTTTCTTTGTTTTGATAAGTATAGAAAACACTCAAAAATTATTCAAAAAAAAATGTTTTATACCTGAATTGTTTGATAAACATATCAACTCCAAAACCCTTAGGCATTTGACGTTAAATTTATCGTCATACTATTTTTACAATCAATTGTTTAAAAAAGTGCGTTCAGGGAGACTTGATCCCTGCATTTTTACAGTCACTGGAATCAGCCTCAAGATTAAATAATTTGGCTGGGTTTTCGTACATAGTTTCCTTCAGTATAGTTGTACATAACTAACTGCAGTTTGAACCATTTTTCAAAAGTTTTGTAAACAAAAATTACCAGCTTTTGTAAACATGCCCAATTTTGGTCTAAAAAAAAAAAATTAAGTTTTTAAATATTTTACATGCTAAACTTGTTATATTTTGAACACAAACGTACAGGTTTAATGTGAAATTGCTGTATCTTATAGAAAATTAAAAGTTTGGATTAATAAGAAACATTTTGCTTAAGATTTCTTCAAAATGTTGAAAGGGGGATCAAATTACCCCCAACATTTTGAAATGCCGGTTTAAAATATTTTTTTAAAGCGCTTGGCATTATTCTAAGAGTTTATCTGATGAAATACCCTTATCAGCCAAACATAGTTGAATGTTTAAGCTTTCAATTCATGCAAAAAGATCATAGTTTTGTGAGAAATTGACAGAGTTATGTGCGATACAAAAAAAGGGGATCAAGTCTCCCCACTCTCCCCTAATGTCTAGAGTTTTTTTTCCAAACAGTTTTTGATTTTCAACACAATCAAAGAGAACACCGAAGCGAAATACTTCAACTGCGGTGGCAACCACTCGACGAAGAATCGGAGCTGCCCGAAACGAGCTGAGTTAGTGAAAGTTCAACAGCAAGTGACGACGAGGCACCAACCAAATCGTTGCAAAACACGTCACGAACGTGGATTTTCCACGCTTTGGCGTTGCTGTTGAATCAGCGGTAAACAGTTGCAGAGAAAAGTCAACTCCCGTTCTCATAGCAGGAACTTCTAACTTCTCATTGTGACGACAACTAATCTGCGTGGATGCAAAACTCAAGAAGTCATGGCGTTCTAGCAGAATTCTAGCGGAGTTCTAGCAGACGTTGATATTCCAACAGAAATATTCCATAATTCGAGCAGGATTCTTGTAGAACCAGCTTTGCTAGAATATTTCGTGTCTGGGTAAGAGCTCTCCAAATACAGTTCTAAGGTTACTCGTTCGTTCTATTGATGTTGAATATTTTAGATCAGTGGTTTTCAACCTTCTCGTTCCATTCCCCCTGCCTAAATTGAAAAACTTCATTCTCCCCTCCCCATTTTGAACTTATTTGTATCTATGCACATTCTGAAATATTACAATAAGATAAAATAGCAAACCTTCACAAAATATCTACAAAATTAAAAAAAAACGTTACTTAATCAACCCTTAGGTGGTTGGTGCCTTCCTCTCATTTAAAGGGTAATGCTAGTCAAACACGCTCGTGGAAAGGTCTTTTAATTACCTATCCAAAAATATTTGATATATGATCATGATATATTTGGACATCGTTTTCATCAAAATATCTGAGATCTGGCCTCCAAAAAGTGTATAAATAACACTTAGGCGCATATAACTTTTGATAGGGTTGTCAGATCTTCAATATTTTGGACGCGTTGGAAAGGTCTTTTGATTAACACTGGAACGCCCAACGCATGTCCAACTTACACGGACGCCCAAGCCTCCCAAAAAAGTTGGAACGGTAACTTCAACTCGCTGGTTCTCGGGCATAACTCACCCAATCAAGACGATTCTTTTTTCCAGTGATTTGTTAGGATGTCTAGATGATCCTAGTACTTTGCAGAACTCAATTTGATCAAATCTGTAATTTTTGCGATCAAAAACATCGTTCCAACTTTTTCAAAAAGACTGCCTCCGCGGAATTTTTGGCGAATTTTTTTTTACACGCGAAAAAAAAAGTTGGAACGATGTTTTTGATCGCAAAAATTACAGATTTGATCAAATTGAGTTCTGCAAAGTTCTAGGATCATCTAGACATCCTAACAAATCACTGGAAAAAAGAATCGTCTTGATTGGGTGAGTTATGCCCGAGAACCAGCGAGTTGAAGTTACCGTTCCAACTTTTTCGGAGCCTTGGGCGTTGGAATGTTAACTGTTCAACGACGGGTTGCATGATAGATCCGGACAACGTTTTCATCATGATATCTGAGATCCGGCTTCCAAAAAAAGCATAAATAACACTTAAGTGCTAATAACTTTTGATAGGGTTGTCAGATCTTCAATGCATTGGCCGCGTTGGAAAGGTCTTTAAAATACCTTTCTAAAAATGTATAACATGCCGGGTTTTCTTACAAAAACCACCCTTTTTACAATCTTCCGGACTTTTGTTAAAATCGTTTTTTTTAGCATAACTTTTGAAGTACTTAACTAAACTGCATAATTTATATTAGCGACTTATGGGATCCCAAAATCGATCGAATGACGCCAAAACGGACAAAATCGGTTCACCCAATGTCGAGATAATCGAGTGACAATTTTTTGATCAACATCCCACCACACACACAGACATTTGCTCAGAATTCGATTCTGAGTCGATAGGTATACATGAAGGTGGGTCTAGGAGGTCTAATTAAGAAGTTCAGTTTTCGAGTGATTTTATAGCCTTTCCTCAGTAAGGTGAGGAAGGCAAAAACATTTTCTTTCGAAAACTGCTCAGGTTTGAACGAATATAGAAACACAGGACTCAAAGAAGAAAAGTTGTTGAAAAAAATGAAGGTTCGAGTAAATTACATTTTTTTGTTTCTAAATTTTCAGAAGTGTAAAAATGTTTTCTTGAAACATTTAGTTTTTCTAATTAAAATGACGAATTTAAAATTAAAATAAATTATTTGAAAAACTCACAAAAAAATGAACAAATCCAAAGTAATTTTAAAATGAAAACTGTTCATGCAAAAAATGAAAAAAGATGATGATTATTTCTTTTTACCCAAATGTGTTTCCAATGCAAAAATTTCAAATGATTTGAAATGAATAACAATATTTCAACAGTGAATAATAACACTAAAAGCAAAACAGTGTTTCTACAACGATCGCAATTTATCAATGGTAAAAAATAAGTATTATTTAAATATTGAATTTAAATTTAAAAAAATTCAATTAATTAAATTAATTAAAAGTTAATTTTTTTTAAATATCAAAATTGAAAAATAATTGAAAATTAAAAAAATCTAGATTTTAAAATTTTTAGATAATCTTGAATTATCAAAATTTCAAAAAAATTAAAAATTTGAAGAATTTTAAATATTTCAAAACTTTTAAAAATTTTAAAGAGTTTCAAAACCTTAAGTTTTTTTTAAAAAATTTTGGAGGTTTTCAAATTTAAAAAAAAATCAAGAATTTTAAAAAGTTTAAGAATCATTATTTCAGAGATTTTAGAAATTTCAAAAATGTCAAATAAATCAAAATTAAAAACAAATGTGTTTTCGTTTTTTTTTTAAATTTCAACAATTTAAAAAAATTCAAGATGTTAAAAATTTCAAGAATGTCAAACATAAAAAAAATCAACTTTCAATGTTGGATGTTTAGTTTTGTCTTATTTTTTTAAATTATTTTTTTTTATTTACCGAAATTCAAAAAGAAATATTTTATTTTAAAATTTTTTAGTATGTTTGTTTTTTTTAATTTGTCTGATTTATTTTTTATTTTTGAAAGAAATATTTTTGTGAAATTCCCTGGGCTTTGTCATAATGAGTGTCATAGGTTTGATGCTTGTTTGGCAAAGAGTATGATTTGATTCGATGTGGAATAAAAATCGAAGTGATCAGTATATTGCTGAAGCTTCCATTTTTACACATGCGAGAACCCACTTTGGCGCAGTCTCAGGGCTTAATCGATGGCCGGTGAGCTGTCATCGAGACAAGGAATAGTGGAAATATCACATTTGTACAATGAACTGCTACATATGTGATTTTTCCCTAGTGAATTTAGTAATTCTATCAGAATCGGTGATTTTCATTCAAGTAGCATAAAACCCATTCTGATTTGTCAATTCGTTGATATGTTGAACTAACGGTTGTCGGATTATGATTGTATTGACCATTGTTGCGAATCGAGGATCTACTGGAATTCTGACGATCAAATGGTCGTCTCTATTTCAATTCACGACTTGTAAAATATGAACTGTTATTCATTTTTTTTTTAAAGGAGCCAGACAGGTTTTAAAAGAAACGTTTTTTTTGGCTATTAATTAAAATGTCGGGGATTTGAGATAAGAGTAGCTTTCAGATAGGTTACTTTATATCTTGTATTCAATTCAAGTTAGGTAGTTATCCGCAAGTGAATATTTGGACTTAAATGAATAATTGAACATTTTGGACTTATGAATAACACACAACTGTGCATTTATTCTAGAGTCAGATCCATACAGCGTCAGTGTTTATTTGGTCAATGTGTACTAATTCATTGGCAGATCTGATTCTAGTTGTAATGTACGACAAGACTACTGACGGACGTGACAGGACGAGGGCCCAGTTTAGAGGTTTCGACATCAACGATGTGCGGCTGGAACACCATCCAAAAAAAAAAAAAAAAAAAATATATATATACAGCAATTCCCCACGAAAACAGCATGGAAAAAAACAAAAGTGCTCGGATCGGGCTCAAAATTTTTCTGGGGGTTCCCTGGCCGAAATAATTAGACCCGTATTTTTTTGTTTGGCCATTAGGGTGACCTACGCCGTGTTAGGGTAGTCTGAAAAATGGCCATTTTCGTCAATTTTCGCAAAAACCACTTTTTTCGAAAAATCATAACTCCTCGCCATTTTAACCGATTTCAATTGTCTTATACGCAAATGAAAGGCGATAAGTTGGCCTTTCAAAGAAAAATAATAAGAAGTTTCAAAAATCTAGCCTAACATATGAAAAGGGCGTATGAAACTTTAAAATGCCGTTTTGACGGTGTCTGGACCAAAGAGCCTATGTCTGGAAATATTTTTATCGGATTCCCCGGACATTTTTATGTAACATACTAAAAAATGGGAGGAGTTCATTAACAGGATTCCGAGATATGATTTTTTGAAAATAAAATCCGTGTTTTTTCACGCGCCGCGCGCAAAAACCGGAGAATGACGAATTTGGCAAAAAATCAACTTTTTTCACTAAAACTGCGATAATTTCAAAATTTCAGCGATGACCTATAGATGTTTGGGTACTAAAATTTTTGTAATTAAAAGACGCAACTTTTGGTACCCAGACATGTATAGGTCATCGCTGAAATTTTAAAGTTATCGCAGTTTTAGTGAAAAAAGTTGATTTTTTGCCAATTTTATCTTTCTCCGGTTTTTGCGCGCGGCGCGTCGAAAAACACGGATTTTATTTTCAAAAAATCATATCTCGGAATCCTGTTAATGAACTCCTCCCATTTTTTAGTATGTCATGTAAAAATGTCCGGGGATTCCGATAAAAATATTTCCATACATAGGCTCTTTGGTCCAGACACCGTCAAAACGGCATTTTAAAGTTTCATACGTCCTTTTCATATGTTAGGCTAGATTTTTGAAACTTCTTATTATTTTTCTTTGAAAGGCCAACTTATCACCTTTCATTTGCGTATAAGACAATTGAAATCGGTTCAAATGGCGAGGAGTTATGATTTTTCGAAAAAAGTGGTTTTTGCGAAAATCGACGAAAATGGCCATTTTTTAGACCACCCTAACACGGCGTAGGTCACCCTAATGGCCAAACAAAAAAATACGGGTCTAATTATTTCGGCCAGGGAACCCCCAGAAAAATTTTGAGCCCGATCCGAGCACTTTTGTTTTTTTCCATGCTGTTTTCGTGGGGAATTGCTGTATATATATATATATATATATATATATATATATATATATATATATATATATATATATATATATATATATATATATATATATATATATATATATATATATATATTTTTTTTTTGTGAAATTCTTAGTGCATCTCCAGCGCGGGTAGCAAACATCGAAGCAAATCAAATTTGCACCCGACGTCAACCCCACCGCGGTACCTGTCGCGGTGGCAAATTTGCTCTCAGTTCTTCGGGATTTCACTTTGCTACCCGCTATTCTGCGGGTTTGCTCCCGTGGCCAATGGAAAGATGCACGGCAAATTGAATCATGCACGGAAAAAAACATTTTTAAATTTTTTATGTAAAAAAATAAAAAAAATGAAAAAAATAGAAAGTTTAAAAAAAAATGAAAAAAATAAAAAAAAAGATTTTTTCTTAAAAAATAAAAAAAATTAAAAAAAATTAAAAACATTTTGAATAATTTAAATTAATTAAAAAAAATGAAAGACATTAAAAATTAAAAAAAAATGTTAAAAAAATATAAAAAAAATTAATAAAATAAAAAAATATTTTTTTTAATGTATTGAATTGATTTTTTGAATTTTAAAATTTTAGAACTTTTGATTTTTTTGAACTTTTGAATTTTTTAAATTTCTGATTGTTTAAATTTTTTGAATTTTTAAATTTTTTGAAATTCCGGAATTTCTGAATTTTGAAATTTTGGAATTTTTTGAATTTTTGAATCATACACAAGAGCAGACATAAATCTCCGAAACATGCATTCAAAACTTTACCCTCGGCTTGCCGGTACTTGTCGGGTATCAGAAAATGAGTACCCGACAGGTACCGACACATATTTTTCTTCTACAGATGAACTTGAGATCAAATTTGATACCTGCTTTGCTACACGCGGTGGGAGACTCGGGGGCAAACTCGAGAGCAAAATAGGTGGGAATCAAATCGGGTAGCAAATTGTTTAACTTTCGACATTTTCGGAAAATTAAATTCTTTGAAATTTTCAACAGGATTTAAAATTTTAATAAACTTTTAGCATTTCTAGGCATGAATCAACACTAAATTTTGATTTTAAATGTAAACGAGAGCAAACAATGATAAAAACCCATATTTGCCGCCGCGGTTTGATTCGGTGGCAAATATGCTACCCTAGCAATGGGGATGACGGAGTTTTTTCAAGGTGGCAAATTTGATCTCGGTATTCATAAGCCGGGTGCAAATTTGATTTGCACTCCAGCGCTGGAGATGCCCTTAGAAAGTGTTGTTTTTTTTATTTTAAGTTGGTTCGATTTTCTTACTTTTTTCAATTAAATTGATTTTTTTATCGATATTTTCTTAGTTCTCAGATCTCAAAATCAGGCCAACTTTTCTGAAGATATCAAGTCGATCAGAACATCACTTTTCAAGACACATAATTGCATGGGGGCTTGTATGATAAAAATAATATTAAAAATGGCGGCTTTCGGCATGGGGAGTTTGGACGAGGTTTTATCCAAATAAAACATTTCAGAAAAGTCGATTTTTGAAGACGCAGTATCATTAATTCAAAAGCGATGACAATACATCTGGAGCAACATTTGAAATGGGCGGTACGACATTGCTCTTACGGCCTTTGATTACACGCGTTTAAATGGGACGAAAGGCCGTAAGAGCAATGTCGTACCGCCCATTTCAAATGTTGCTCCAGACATATGAGACATTTCGTGCTTTCCATTTCATTAGGGCACAAAACTTTTGTAAACAAGAGTGTATCCCTCTCACACCTTATGCAAACTGTCATTTGAGTGAAAAGGATACATTATTGTTTACAAAAGTTTTATGCCCTTTTGAAATGTTAGGCTCCATTTATGCGAACAGGAGAAGGGGCATAATCACCGTTAGGTAAAATTTCTCAACATATTAAAACGACCTTGTTTTTTTTTATCATTTTGCTTCAAATTTATTGCTAGGAAGAGAAAATAAAATTAAATAATAACTCGGGTTCGATAATCATAAATACACGTTGTTGTTGTTGTTGCTGAAAGAAGATAAATCATGCTTCCATGCTACAATTGCAGTTTCTTTTCCGGAACCTTTCCGTAGTCCACCGCAACTGCAGCGCTGTTCCTGTGCCCTAAATATCGGAGATTTTATTCATTTCTTTATTACGATCGTTCTGTTTTCTGTACAGACAGACAAAAAACACTTGAAAGACGACAACTTTCACTTGCACATGAGTTGGATATCAAAGAAAGACGAACTTAACAAAGGGTTGGTTAACCATAAGTTCACTGTTCTGGCTTACATGGCTAGGGGCACTTAATCCGTTTTAACTTTTGTTTTTTTTTTTAGGAAACTCAATCATAAAAGTTAGAGGGGGTTTCGTCAGATTGGCATCCCGCAACACTTGCATTGGCACTCTTTTGAAAAGTTTGTTTTAAATGTTTTTTCGTGCTGGACTCGTCGGAAATCACTTTCGAGCAAGGATCACTTCGGAAAGAAAAAACAAACTTGGTAATTTATGCCTCAACAACAGAAAAACGAGCTTGTTTTAGTATGTGGGAGGATCTTAAGCTTAGATGTTCTTGTTTTCTTGCCATTATCATACTGTTAAGTTGGTTTATGTTCAGTTTTTCTCTCGGTTCGCTGCTTAAAAAAAAGGGGGGAGGAGAGAGTTCTGTGATTGCTCCGGAAACCAGGAGAAGCCAAGCTTCCGTTTGCCAGAGAACAAAAAATATGCTTGCTTGCTTTTTAAAATTGTATAAATTTTCCTTACTACTATCATTAACGATGTTTGGGGGCTGTGTGTGTGTATTTCTAATGAATTTCGTGTGTGTGTGTGTTTTTGATTAAATCTGCCGCGCTCCAGCTGCTGCTGCTGCTCAAATCAAACAACCAGCGCCGACGGCTCTTTAGAAGACTTGCGTTTGCGGAACCTGCATCGACGACGACGACGACTGGCCGGTCCCGCTGCCCGGATGTTCCGGACTGTGGCGCTGTTTTTTGCGCTTCTTTTCCTTTTTCCGCTTCTTGCGCTCCTTGTCGTCCTCGTGGCGCTTCTGCTTCTTGTGCTTCTTCTCGTGCGTGTCGAGGCCGGCCGCCTCCAGCGAGGACTGCTCGGACGCGGGCGCCACGCCCTCCTTGTATTTGTGTTTCTTGTGTTTGTTCTTATGCTTCCGCGTGGGGGCCGTCTTGAGGTGCTTGTACTGTTCCGGGAGCTGAAGGAAAAGATAGAATTATGGTCATGGATTGAAGAATCATGGGAATCTCTTACCGGCCCAGGATGCAAACGGAATCCGGCCAATTGTACGCTTGTGAGGGGAAGAAGTTCTTTGCCCACGATTGGTGGCTTTTCGATGACGCTTCTGAGGGAGCTGTTATCCTGTTGGAGAAAAGAAGAAATTTTAGTTTTTTTATTTTACGAACTATTCTTGAATATTTAGTTTTTTACTTGATTCAAATACTTAACCCTCTACTGCCCAAATTTTTTTTATAGATTTTTTTTTCATTTTTCCCGTTTTTAGGAGGTCATTTTGAACAACTTTTGTTCTACGAAAAACTTTACTTCTCTTGTTTTATGTTTTTCTTGTTTCATTTTAAGTATTTTAATTTGCATTTATTTTGTTTAGTTTATGTTTGTTTTTAGTAGTATTTGGCCTATTCTACCTCCTCCTATCATTACATCTTTGCCTATCTATTTTTTTCATGTTTTTACAGTCACTTTTTCAATTTTTTGCTTGTTTTTCACATTTTCTGCTATAAATTGGCACCATTAACATTCAAAATGTTCAATTATTCATTTAATTCGCAATTCGCAATTCGCAATTTTCAGTGTAAGAACGGGCCTTGACCGATCTTATGCACCAGGTTCCCGACGAACACGCACTGCCCTTACACCTACATCTCACCCTTGCTCTGAGTCAGTACGAGCAGCACGCTAGAACACGCTTTGAGTGTTCGTGCCAGGCATGCACACCTTCTTTTCCGGTTACGCATTTTAACTCGGCCGGGGGTGGTACATTACGTAGGGTTTGATGTAAGTATAAGCGCCTAACCATTTATAGTGTGCCTATCAACTTTCATAAAGCAAAAACTGTTATATTTTTAGATTGAATTCAAAAACTAATTGTTATTTACTGTGTATTGTTTTCTTCTGAAATCTTCCCTATTGTTGAGTCGTGTTTATCTGTTGCTATTTCTTTTGTCGCGGTGTTTTGTTACAATATTTTGGTCCTAAGCATTTTATAAAAGTTTTTCAAAAGTACAACAGTAATATTTGTGTTAATCCTTTAATCATTCCATAAATTGAGTCAGGGCTCGAACCTCACTTGCTTAAGAAAAAGGTGAAGTTTCAAAACAATGGACAGTGAAAGAAATATACTATGTAAAGAATCAATAGTAAAAGAAAGATAGTAATTTATGAAGAAGATAAAGAAATTAACAATAGTTAATAAATAGAGGTAACAAACATGCTTAGATTGTATTGGGGGCAGTTTACAGGGAAGATGAGAAATTATTGAAATAGATAAATAAAGAAAAGGCACATGATAAACAAAATTGACATTGCTGCCAAATTAAGGGAAAGCAGACAGTTTGTTGCAGCAGCATCAATTGGTAAAATGGAATGGAAAAGCGTTGAGAAATAAGAGAATCAAATAAGTAAAATCGAAATCAAATGGAGGATAGTAAACAGAAGCCGTTTAAGAAAATCAGTGAAACAAAATAAACAGATGACAGATGGTAGCTGGAAATGGAAAGGAGAGAGGAAACCCCGTTTTGCAACGTTCAGGTACATCCACAGCAGTTGACTCAACATACTACGAATCAAAACAATACCGTCTACAATCACAAATTACTTCCCTTTCCCACATTGACGCGCCCCTTTCTTCTAGCCGTCTCGACTCTGACCCTCGATGGTCAAAGGTTTACGATCCGTTTCCACAGGCCACCAGCTAGGTCATCATGAAAACCAAGCCAACGTGGAGGTAAGAAAATAGGACACTTGCAAGGAACCAGAGCTATACTGTCCTGATCAAGAAAGATCTAACAGGACTACGGGCGTAGTCAGTGACGCTCCTTCCAGGATGTTCCTCGCCTGAGCGTCAACTGAAGAGATATCATCAGAATCATTCGCACTTGGCCTGCCAAAATGTTCAATTATTCATTTAAGTCCAAATATTCATTTGCTAACTACTTTGGATTGACAATCTAAACTTTAATCTAAAATCCTCTAAACTTAATGTTCAAAAGTAAACGTTCCTTTAACTGTTGTAGAACTACTTCTATCAAAAACAATAAAAATTTATGAACTGATATATAAATAGGATAGAAATCGCGATTTGAAAAAGAAATGACCATTTACGTAGTTCCTCGATTCGCAACAATGGTCGATACAACCATAATCCGAAAACCGTTAGTACAACAGATCAACGAATTTTGTCCGATATCATTACATTATTGATTGATCGAGACTCTATGGACAATTTGACATAAAAGAATGCCTAGTATTCTACTCTACATCAATCAAAGTTTATTGACAGTATTACTCTAACTTAACAATTGCAACTAACTTTAACATCAAATAGATTTGGAAAGGAAACAGGTTTATTTTAAATGCTAAGGCTAAGCAACAAATCAATTCTAGAGTTTTTTTTGAATAGGTCCTATAAACATATGAAAGACAATAGTTTATTGGACCTTTAAAAAAAACTCTGGAATTGTACTATCCTGAAGTCCCAAACTAAATCCCACATTGTGATAGTGAAAAAGTCACAGAAGCAGCGGTGTCTTGTGCAATTGTGATATTTTCACTATCGGAGAACTACCTGGTTCACGAAGACAGCTTATCGGTCAACGCTTAAGCCCTGGGGCTGCGGCAAAGCGAGTTCTCGTAGCATGAAGTGGTGTCCATAGTGCTTATAAAAAAGAATGTATACCCAAATTTTAACTAATGCACTAGGATCATTGGCACCATTAACATTTAAATTGTAAAAAAATGCGTAGAGGCATAGTCTGGGACATTAGAAAAATTACTGCATAATTCTTTTTACTTCAAATATAGAAATGGTAGTAAACAACACAGCCAAAGTTGACCCATAAAAAAATTACAGTTTAAAAACATTGGCAAAGTCACATAAAACAAGTTAAACTTCCAACCTATAAATTTTCTAAAATTGTTCTTCCCAACGCTTTTTAAAGATCAAAAATTGGTTGAAAAATGGATTTTTGAAGATTTTTTAAATCGAAGCTCGTCTAAAAGCGAGGTTGGGTTGTAGAGGGTTAATAGTGGATTTCCAGAGTTTTTTTTTTAAAAGATCCAATAAACTATTGTCTTTCATATGTTTATAAAACCTAATAAAAATAAACTCTAAATTTTGACAGATTTTCAACACTTTTTTTTTACTAAACTGATTTTTTGATAAAGCTGTATACTGCCCCTGTTCGTATAAATGTCCTATACACATTTTCCTCACTTTATAGTTATTGATGCAGTATGTTTTAAAAGCGTGTGTTCTTTCAGAAAAAAAAAGCAAAAGTATCCAGAACATTGTTCTAGAAATCTGGAGGAAATCCAGTCTCTTCGTGGAAACTTAACACATAGCATTATGCGTGGTACAAACTTTTCTTGCATTTTGACAAGCTTGCTGTTTTTGCATATGGGATATTTATGCGAACATGGGCGTTCGGTTTTGCCGAAAACTGAGTGATTTTGAACGAGCGTGTACAGTTGGTTTGCAACCATTAGTTTTCTAAAAAAAATTAGTTTGGACGAACAAATATTTTTTTGCGAAACATTTTTTTATTGCGGTACTCTGCCGTTCTACGCATAATTGTCCCATGTTCAAAAAAGTGCAACTGAGAAAAACGCGATTGAAATTTTTCGACCGATTTCTGTGTTTCTACGCATAATTGTCCTGTGGGTTCCTATTCTCCCTATGAGTCCCTAATCGCCCCAGTTAGCAGTTTATCATTCTTATTTGTGATTCTCTTGCTATACAACAGGTAAACAAGATATAATGCTTAGTAAAACTAATGATTCCGCGTAAGAAAATACTTGGTCGGACAATTATGCGTAGAAGTTTAACGATGGGACAAACAGACTTGGTGTTTTTTTTAATGAGTTTCCGAACAAAGTACCAGATTTTATGTTTTTCTTAAAGTACACATCAAACTAGACTTAAAAATGTCATAAAGTCAAAATCGTCCAAAACTGCCATGGGACAATTATGCGTAGAACGGCAGTGCTGTACATTGATCATTTACTAAAACTTAAAATATTTTTAAGCAAACTTAAACATGTTAAACATAATTAGGGGCAGGGGGGCAGAATGGTTCACCTAAGTAAAATGCACCAAAACCCATAGAAAAACATGCAAATTTATGAATTCAGTGTAGTAGGCTTATGCTTTGGAATGTTCCCTTCAATGTTGATTGATTGGTTGATGAATTATTTTTACTTAAAACTATTTTTGATGCACTTTAAAAAAATGTGTTTTTTCGACTAACTTTCCAGGGTGCGGGGCAGAATGGGCCACCTTAGAAAACAACCTTTTTTGTCTAATACAACGTTGGAGGGTGATAAGAAATTACTAAAGGGACCTTTCCAACATAATTTCCATGAAGTTTGATCACTTTTATAAAAATAGTCACTTAACAAAACAAATTTTTTTGAAAATAGTGTAAATATGTCGAAATAAAACACTATTTTCACAAATAAGCATCAAAACAATCAACAAATCAACTAATGTTGCATTAAGCGTGATTTGTGAAGCTACCAGGAGTGAAATAATTCATTTAATCCAATTTTCATAACTTTTGATTGTTTTTATAAGGCAGGATAAGGGTGGCCCATTCTGCCCCAAAATGGATTTTTATTTAACTCTTCCACCACCAAGCCTCTAAATGATTTGAAGGTTCCGTTGTTGTTTGGTTACCTTTTTAATAGCTCCTGGTAACATTCTAAACATTGAATAAACTTTTTCAAACAATCTAACTTTTGAGAAAGCTTAAGAACCTCGAAAAATATAGATTTTAGGTGGTTTTGTAGGGAAATTTTACATTTTTTAACAAATACAATGAATTTAAACGTTGTTTTCGGTGTGGTGATGCTATTTGACGTCTTTTATGAGACCCTTGCCTTATAGCAGGGGTGCTCAAAGTTTTTGGAGGCCGGGCCAAATTTGATGCTCAAATGAGCTTGCGGGCCAAATTTACAAAAAAAGGTTATTGAAAAAAAAAATTAAATTACATTATTTTAATTTAAAAGATTTAATTTGTTATTTAAAAAAAATCAATTCAAAATAATAGAAACCACAAAATAACGGTTTTCTATCGGTATCGTTGATTTTATTGTTTCAGGTATTTGAAAAAAAGTTTTTAGCTGAATGTACTTGTGTTAAAAAAAAACAAAGTTTTGTTTTTATATTTCGAAAATGGTGACATTACATGTTGAACAATTCATCTAAAGGCGTAATTTTATCTATAAATTAAGTGTGGCTAATGAAAAATCGTTGAGAGCCAGAATTTCAACATTTCAATGAAAAAAATGTTAGAAAATGTTTTAAGCTTCCGTATAGTTAAACTGCAATCATTATTAAAAAAAAGATTCGACAAAAAAAACATTTTAGCGAAAAAACATTTATTTATTTCATCGAAAATTCACTAAAATTCATTTTTTTTATAAACCCAAACATGCTCAAATGATTCTAAATGCAAAGGAATGCATATTTAATAAATTTCAGCTGATTGCACTTAAATTTCATTTTTTAAAGTTTTTTGAAAATATATTTTTGCTCCTGGTTTTTGAGCCAATTTTTTAATAATGGTGGAGGCTTTGTAAAATATTTGCAACAAACTTGATCCTCCGCTTTCCACATTTTGTCTGCCTGAATCAGTTGGTAGTCAATCAGATTCGTTATCTAACTGTATTGTGTTCGAATCCCGAAGGAAGTGCAATGTATGTTTGAGGGTCAGTTCATAAAAGTGTCATTATGACTTGCAAATTAATAAAGAAAACTTACATTTTAGCAACTATTACAGAATTCTACCTAAGTCAAACTTGAACGTTTTTTAATATTTCTAAAAATGTTTGATGAAAATTTTGACGATATTTACTAGTTTCACTCACATTGAAACGTGTGAAATTGTTTTAATTATAAAATATTTTGAACAAATTATTTGTATCCTAAAGTGGGGATCAAAATATTGGTAAATCATAAGTTTTTTATCAATAAAAAATAAAAAAAGATTAACATATAAAAGTTTAAAATAAACCTTAATTTTGAAAAAGTATAAAATCACTTTACAAGTGGTCAACGGGCCATTTTACATGATCATTCAAAATGGGTCCGCGGGCCACAAAATATAACCTCGCGGGCCACGTTTGGCCCGCGGGCCATACTTTGGTCACCCCTGCCTTATAGTTTCTAAAGCTCATTCTAAAGCCCAAATCCAAGGGTGGCCCATTCTGCCCCCACTGCCCCTATAAACAAAGGGGAATGCATTTTAAATTGTTTTCAGTTGATTACACTGGAAGTTTCGCTGAAATTTGAAATATTCTGAGAAAAAAATTGGGGTCAATATTGCGAGCATTTCAGGGCATGATCGCCTAGGTGTACTGACCCCAAATCCCAAATATGAACTTGATTGGTTGCGACAGGACCTGGCGCATTCACTTTGAAATTTAAATGGGATTTAACCCGTAAAATCGGTGCGTTTTGGTTTTTGCCAGTTTTGAGCCCCTTAACGATTTTTGCATTTTTCAAAAACCTCATGAGCTCATAGTCCGTGTTCCAGGGAACAACTTTGCCGAAAAGTACGAAAAGATTCGTCCACTATTTAAAATGTTACAGAATTCATAACACCACATCAAAATTTTCTTCACTCTCTTCTGGCAGCACAAAAAAAAATAAATAAAAACAAAAAAAAAATAAAAATTTATCTAAAAAAGAAAATTAAAAATGCTGATAATTTAGCTTAATTTAAATATCCTACTGATTAATCAATCGGGCTCACTAGGGTTGATTTTTTTTATGAATGTGATACAGATTATTCAAGTAAAACAATGTAAATGGGCAAGTGTATGACACATTATGCCGTAAAGTTACAACGGTTTGACGTTTCTTTTTTCAGTATTTTGGGCTATAACTCGAAAATTTAAAAGAAAACACCTTACTATTTTGACAGATTCTGAAAACGTTAAAATGTCATAAAAAGCAACATTGGGTTTAGGATTTGACGTTTTGGTTTCTGTTCTATGAGCGAATATGTAGTGTGACGGGGTGTGACGTTACAACGGTGGAGATTTTTTTTAAAATATTTTATTGAAAAGGCTGTGATCCTGCTAAGCAACATAAATTAGACTTTTCATGTGTTTTTTCACGTAAAATTGACTGCTGAATCGAATGCCATTACTAGTTTTTGACAAACAATTAAGCTGTTTTATGAAGCAACTATACATTTCGTGACGTTACAACGCAGACTTCTCCAAAAAGGTTGTTTTGCTTGCGTTGTATCGTCACGGAAATTCTCAATGTTGTATCCTTGTGAAAAATTGCCCAATTTTGATCTACCCAGCTGCATTCGACGGGAAATTAATCCTATGTTCAGCATTGGAAAAATGGTCCCTGACCACCGGAGATATTTCGGGATTCCAGAGGTGGTTTTGAGGTTTGATTTTGCTGATTGAGGTGCTTGAAAATATGATATATCAGAGTTTTGCATCTAATACTTCGTCCAATGTGGAGTTTATAAATTATTGAAACTTTGTAAAAGTAGGATTTAGAAGCCTGAAACTATCAAAAAAAAAAAATCAAATCAAACCATCCACATTGACGACCCCCGGGTCTTTTGTGGTCTCTATTGCAAGTTTCTGCTCGAACTTAGGAGTCCGAAGGCTTGAATTGGGAGAGCACCCAAACCTCTTTCTACTCCAAGGAACCTTCCACCCCAGTGTTTGAACTGACGACCTTTGGATTGCGAGTCCAACCGCCGCCAGCGATTCCACCGGAGTAGGCTTGGTTTGGTGTGTTGTTTGTACTTATGGCATGGAGACGACTCCTACACCTGGAATGACTTAACGGCCTAACAACCAAGGCCGGGACCGACATTTTACTTCCTCATCCGATGGAAGGTTGGAGCAGATGGGAATCGAACCCAGAATCATCCGCTTACAAAGCGGACAGCGTTACCATTCGGCCACGCACTGCTCGCAAGCCTGAAACTATGTAGAATCCAATTATAACATTTATTATATTATTTCCACACATAAGTTTTCGCGAAAAAAAAACTGGATTTCCTCCTGATTTTTAGAACAAAGTACTGGATGTTTTAGGCTTTTCTGAAAGAGCACACGGTTTTGAACCAAACTACATTATTAACTCAAAAGTGATAAAAATGCATTGTTCGTTCCTAATTTACTCTTTGTTTACACTTTGACATCGGCCCACTTACATTGTTTTGCCCAGTTACATTGTTGTAATTCCTACCAAATTGCATAAGAGATCACAGAGACATCGAATGGTTCATGGTCCATATAAAAAATATGTTTGATGTCCCTTCGGCCAAGAATCGCCCAAACGCTATTTAAGCAAAATTTAAATACTTTTTATATGGATCATAGCGATTTGACACTTCAAAAAATAATTAAAAAAAGTTCAAATCCAAAACAGAACCAAACTATCTGAAAAAATAGCATCAATTAAATCCCCAGCAGATGATCCAAGTAGCTGTAATGCTGAACAACAACAGTTTTCGGTTGAACTTGCGTTTACATCATCATTGTGCTGTGCACAAACGGCCAGAAAAGCCTCAAGCGTTGAGCCAGGTCGAATCTCAAGACCGACGAACGAACCAACAAGGAAATAAAAGTAAAAGTAAAGCCTCGTCGTCGCTGGCTCGATTGAACTTTACAGATCTGGATAATTGGAAGCGGATACTTACGAGATGTCCCGGTCCGTCGATGACGCCGGGCAGGTTCGGCAGGAACGACGAGAGCTGTTCCTTCACCTTCTTACCGCTAAATTTACTATACGAGTGCTCGAGGCCGTAGTGGGCCATCAAGTTGGTCGCGCCGGTCAGTTCGCCTTCGCCTACGGGTTGGGGGTTGGATGAAGAAAGAAACATTCGTTGATTAAATAATATTATCGACTAATTTGGACTAATTTTTGGGAAAATTTGGTACTTTTATTCGCAAACTGAAAAAATGCAAGTATGATTAATGATTATGTTGACATAAAACAATAAAAGCATTCAAAATATATAAGATGATTGTAGATCTGTTTTCCTATTTAATTTTTAACTTTAATTCTACGGCAAAAATTTCAAATTCAAATTTCCCATTCAGAAAATTTGCGAAGTTGTTAAAGTCAATCACTTATTTACTTAAACCTTACGAGTTCCTTCCACACTTCTAGCAAGCAACTCGATATCACTCTTTTCAACCTTGTACTGCAAAAATCAGGCAAAATCTTTATCATAAAAGTGTTTCTTTCTTAAAAATGCAAATAAAACATTGCTTTCAACGTAATAAACCTTCCCTTTCTCCCTCTCCCCACCACATTCCTCCCTCGCTTACCTGGTGGTTCCTTCATCAGATAGAACGGCCCACTGTGCACGATCGACGGGTTCTTCCCCAGCTGGATGGTGGTCTTGAGCGTTCCGGACGAGTCCTGGCGGGCCACCACCGGGGACCGCCCCCCTGCACCGCCCGCCCTCGGCGACGATTTGGGCGAGTACTGTTCGACCTTCCGGAACGGTGGATCGGTCATCATGACGTTGCCGTAGTTGTTGAACATTTCGAAAGGCTCTCCGCGGAAGCTGGTGGCACAGTTTCCGACGACAGGTTGCGTTCCCCGTCCGCACTAAACACAGCTGCTGCTGCTAAGGCACCCTCCTCTTCTTCTTTTGGGGGACGACAAAACACACACTCCACCTCCGCCTCCCGCGCTCCACTTGGTGGTGGCCTCCGACCGACAGCGACAGCCAACCAGCAGACGGAAGGTGCGGGGCCAGGTGCGGTGTGGTGGGGGAGAGGGAATCGACCCTCGCCAGCCAGCCACGAAACGAGCTGCTGCTGCGAACTTGCCCCCGTGCGTAATCCAATTAAACGGCCAATCCGGGGCGCGACCTCGACGAACCTCAATGCACACGGGATGCCCCCCACCGAGTGGGACCGATTTCCGACGGAACTGTCACGAATTTTCTGCGGACACTTGGTAAATTTTGCTTTTTTTTCTGCACGACGACGACGAACCGAAACGCGAAACGCGAATGAAAACCTTCTCTGACAGGCGATCAGGGTTGCCGGGGTTGGGTTGGGAGAAAAGTCTGCGCGAGCATGGGGAGAGATCTGCAGTTCATTAATACTTGCATGCAAGTGCATTAAAGATCTGCAAACATTTATTGAATGCAAGTTTTATATTCACGCTGCATAGGGTAGGAGCCCCAGTTATCACCCTGCATAAGTTTACTGAATTTTGACTGTTTTCAAACAAATTTGGGAGCGTTACTGTTAAAGTCACTCACAAAATGAACTTTGAGTGACTTAAGTTCATTTCTGACGTCACAATTTTCTCCTCTATACAACTATGACAAAGAAAGCTTAAATCGGGCCTGCCCAACGTCCGACCCGCGGGCCGGATCCGGCCGGTGAAGCCATTTCATCCGGCCCGCGACGGCTTTTCAAAATATTGTTATGACCGGCCCTTAAGGCTGTTCATGAAAGACTCAATAAATAAATTGAGTGTCAAAACTTAAAAAAATAATCTTGACATAAAATTTTCACATATTATAACAAAACATTTATTTGCTTTTGGCATATAATGTTGATTTTTTTTTAAATTTGTACTAGCTTCAACTTCAATAATTCCAGGGATCTGACGAATAATTCAAATAAATTCAAAGAATGACGAATTAATAACTAGTTAATATATATTTTTCCACGGTGTATTTTTCCGAGAACATTTAGATAAAAAATTCGGCAGGTCTGATATTTGGAACCATGAAAGAAGGTCTTTTCCCAAGCTTTTTCCCCACATTTTGCAGGGTCCGGCGAAATATTTCGTCGGGGGGTCTAGAGCAACTTTTTCTTGAAGATTTTTTTCGATTTTATAGGATTTTTCTTCAGAAAATCTATGAAAATCGATGGGATCATGTTCATATCCATCAAATTTCTTATTAATATGCCACAAAAGACTCTAAATGACAAATCTGACCAATATTTGGCCTCAAATAAAAAGATTCCTAACCAAATTTACCAGATTTCTTGCTTTCTTTGAAATAACCCCAAAATACAAGCTGGAAATCTCAATACGACCGAATAAATATCTTTTCTTTGTACAATTTTTCATGAAAATACAGCAACAGACTGAACGGAAACAAATTCGAGCATAAAACACTTCTAAACATAGACAGTGTTCATCGTTTGGATGAAATCCAGATATTTTGGAGAAAGTCACTTTTTATTTTATGAAATTGGGTATATCTCGGCTTATAATGAACCAAAATTGATACTTTTTTTTACGGAAATTGTTCAGAAAACTGTTCTCTACAATGTGATTGATTCGAAAATGTTTAAAAATGTCATGGTGTTATATGGCAGAGGATTGAAAAAATAATTTTAGGAACCTTTTGGGTAATAAATAGCTTTTAAATGAAATACTCTTAGTTTAGAAGTGTTTTATGCTCGAATTTGTATTCGGGTAGTCTGTTGCTGTATATTCATGAAAATTGTACAAAGAGAAGATATTTATTCGGTCGTATGGATCTGGTACGTTTCGCCGAATGTCGTTTCGCCGACGGTCATTTCGCCGAAACGTCCCATTCGGCGAAACGTCCCATGCGGCGAAACGACATTCGGCGAAATGACCTTCGGCGAAATGACCGTCGGCGAAACGACATTCGGCGAAATGTCCCGCACCCGGTCGTATAGAGGTTTCCAGCTTGGATTTGCGGTTATTTAAAAAAAAGCAAGAAATCTGGTAAATTTGGTTAGGAAACTTTTTATTTGAGGCCAAATATTGGTCAGATATGTCATTTATAGAGTCTCTTGAGGCATATTCATAAGACATTTTATAGATATGAACATGATCCCATCCCATCGGTAAAGAGCCCTTCTTTCATGGTGCCAAATATCAGACTTGCCAAATTTTTTATCTTAAGTTTGTTCTAGGAAATACACCGTGTTTTCTACACTTTCTTAAATTTTGCGCGTTTAAAAATTATTTTGAAATGTTTTGTAAAATATATGAATAAAGGTACACAACAACGTAAAAAATGTATTTTTTGTAAAGAAGATTTGAATTCAAATTTCATTTCAATAAATGTTATCCTGTCTCATTGAGTTGCGTTCGTGAAGTTGAACTGTGCGCGTCGCGGTCATCACGCAAGATTTTCGTTGCCGTTTCCGTCTTCGATGTCCCCCCGATTGTGTGTATTTTTCGATCCGGGCGGTTTCGCGTTTTCGAATGTTATTTGGTTTTATCTTTCCACAGCCGGCTGTCTAAGATTGAATCATTTGTTCTAAATCAACACCATATAACCGGGAATAGTCTCATCCGCATCATTCGACTGTTTGCCTTGAGAATTCATAATCCATCACACTATTAAATTGTAATTGTAAATGTAATTTTATTGAAACGATATCCTGTTAGTTTACACTGTATATCAGGGCAAGGAGGTAATCTGGATCTGAATTAAACTTTAGGAGCGAATAAAATTAGCAATCAGAGTAAAACAAAAAGTTAAGCCTGTTGTCCAGAAGAAATATATCTTAAGAGCAATGTCGTACCGCCCCTTTCAAATTTTTCTCCAGATATCCAAATATTTAGAATCAGATACAATATTTATCATAGAATCTTCTCAATTTAAACAAAAAAACATCAAATTCATTTTCTATAAATGTAGTCAGAGAAAAAGGCAGCGTAAGTTTAGCAAGTTTTTAAAAACTGCTTCTAAAATTTTTGGGCGCATAAAGACTCGCGAGTAAACTTCTTTAATGTTTTATGAGCCCACCACCCTCCGCATAGAACTTTCGGATGCAAAATAAAACACACACCCCAGCGTAATTTGAATCATATTTGTTGCCTTTATTCTCCTAAAAACCTTTATTCAATTATTTTGTCGATTGCGCAGTGAATCATACTCGCAATGCATGTTATTTCCAACGAGGTTATCCTAAGTTTTCCAACCGATTGCTTTCGTTCGTTCGTTTACCGTCAAAAGTCCATAACTTGTTCATACACTATGCGTGGGTTTGTAATTTGAGTTTTCTTACTGCTGTCCATATTTCTAAAAAAAAAAACTCTTTTCTCTTCTACACAATCTGTACAGGAGATTTTCTTACGATCTAGTAATTAGAGGGAGGTTTTGCGGGAAAGGGGAAATTTAAAACAAGGGAAGAATAAGGCAATTAAATTAGCTAAAATAGAAACAGATTAAAATCAATATTACAAAACGATAAAATTGAACAGGAGTTTGCTAGAGTGAGGGAGTTTAGAGCTTATGCTTTAATACAAATAACGTTACGAGTATTGAATGTACATTTTCTTTCCGAGGCTTATGAATCTAAAATTTGACCAAACTCTTGCCAACGTTGAGCTGCTGAGTATTACCAAAAACTGTCCCACGTCCCACGTGGAAGGGGGCAGTTGAAAAGAACGTATATTTACATGGAATAGTTTAGAAAAGTTACATTTTCCTATATTAACATCTAGAGATTACTGCATTTTGTGTTCCAATATCATTAAAGGCGCGTTATGGTGAGTTGTTTTTTTAATTAGGGGGTATTTTTTTGGGAAGGATGAGTCGCGGCGTTACATAAATCGAGGAACAATATAAATAACCCTTCTCCGTCGTTTTCGCTGCTGCGTTGGAGCGCTCCGCCTCCGCCGTCCTCCCCCGACCTTGGGGACGTCCAGGAAGAACGGATCCGACAGGACGTCATCCTCCTTGTACTCGTCGTACCCGCGACGTGGACTACTCGTGGTCACCGGGGACGAATTGCTATTGCTACTACTGCTACTGCTGTTGATGGAGTAGTTGATTGTCCGCCCGTTGTTGTCCCGGATCGAGGTGCTGGTTGTGACTATCACCTTCGGCGCCTGGGGCTGCGGTTGGTAGCTGCTGGCACGTGGCTTGGGCCGGTTGTCGTACACGTGGCCACTTTGACCCCGACTGCTGCTGCTGCTGCCACCGCTACTGTACGAACTCGTTGGACTCTTGTGGTGTTCGTTGTTGATGATAAATCTACTAGTGTTGGCCTTACCTTTAGAGCTATTACTACCTATACTAGTGTGGCCACTTGGCTGTTGGGCCTGCTGCTGCTGGCCGGCGCCAATCTGTTGGCCATCGCCAATCTGACCCTCCCCGGACCGCTTTTTGGTCACTACAATTTCGCTATTAGTGTTAGACTTAACGCTATCTGATAAACTAGGATGCTGCTGCTGCTGGCCGCCGCTCGAAGCCGGTTCACCGCTGGCCGCTTCCGAGCTGTAGTCTTCGTACTCGTACTCGACGGCGTCATCCGCGTAGCCGGCACTCTCCTCGGGTGGGGCGACCGCGGTTGACGGGCTTGGACTGCTGTTGGCGGCGGCCGTTACGGTTGCCGACTGGGAAGGGGCCGGCGATGGATGGATCGAGCTGTGGAAGGGCGGATCGGACCGCTTGAGCTCCTTGTGCTGCGGGAACTGCGACAGGTCCTCGATGTCCGAGTCGAACTGCAGCGAGATGTCCTTCTGTTGGCGAAGCTGTTCAAAGGGCAGGTGCAAGGAGACCTAAAACGAGGCGTAGATCAGTTGTTGAAGGGGACAATCAGACGGGATTTAGGGAGTTTGTAAGCATTACCCTGCGTCCCCACCGAACGACACAATTTAGAACAAACCCATGGAGCCCCCCGGTCGCTTACTCCCCTCTTCATCCCCCATTTGACGCCAGTTACCTGTGGGGGTGGCTGCCTCCGGTATCCTTCGAAACGGTCCTCCTGTTCGAGCGACGAGTCTGGCCGCTGTTGTTGTTGCTGCTGGGAGGGCAGTTTGAAGCCCTGCGCCCTTAGCCTGAACGGTGCCAGCTGGGATGCGCTGGGGGGTTGCGGTGCAGGTCGTTGCTGCTGTTGCTGACTGGTTTGCACTAGGGTTGGTTGGTTGGCCGCCGACAAAAGTGGGATTCTCTTTGGTGCATGAGTTTGCGGCTGCTGCTGTTGTTGTTGTTGTTGGTTGATGGTGTCGTACGGGTTGTAGTGGTTTGCGGGTTGAGGTTTCGCCGTGGTTTGGGTCTTTTGTTGTTGGCGGTTGATCTTCTGCTGGTGAAGCAGAAGCAGTGCCTGGTGGTTCTTGATTTCGGCATCGTGCTGTTGGACCTGCTTCTGCTGCTGCTGGATGGCCTTCTGCTGTTGCTGGACGGCCGCTTCCTGTTGCTTTTTCTGCAGTTCGATGTGCTGCTTGGTGATCATCTGCTGTTGGAGAAGTGCTTGCTGCTGTTGCTGCTTTTGATGCTCGAAGGCAAGCTTCTCCTTTTGGGACGGTAATTGTTGAGCAATTTTCTTCTGCTGATTGTTGGCGTTAGCGTTAGCGTTAATGTTGCCATTGCTGCTAGTCGTGTGCGTCGTGACGGTCACGTGCGAGTTGGTCACAGCCAGTGTTCCACCGTTCTGGAAGTGTTGTTGCTGGAAGGACACTGCCGGCTTGGTGCCCGTCTTGGCCGGGTCGTCCGGCTTCGGTTGACTATTCTGGGTTTGCTGCTGCAGCGTAAACTGCTGCGGCGAAAACGATCCGTCCTCCTCGATGGCGGGCAGGGCCGGCGAGCCCCCAGCCGGACCGTCCTTCTCCTCGTAGTCTTCGTCGTCGTACTCGTATTCGTCTTCCTCTTCCGGCGTTTTCAAAGTGGTAGACGAATAGGAATGCGTTGGCGTGGCCAGCGTGGTCGAGGACACGATCGGACTTCCTTTACTATTGTTAAAGATAAATCTACGTGATGGCGTGGTCGTTGTTGGCTTTTTGGTTGTGGTTGTGCTACTACTGCTGACTGCCGTAGTCATGGTCGTGGACGTCGTCGACGGCGACGGGCTGCTCGCACTGCCGGACACTTCCTCCGAGCTGCTCTCTGCAAAACCAAAAACATAACACCATTAATTTCAATCTAAAACCTCCCCCCCCCAAACTAAACCCACCTTCCGGTGCCGGAATGATCGTGTTGCCGTACAGCTCCAGATTCAGGTAGTAGAACCGCTCCGACTTGGAGCAGTCGACCTCGTCGACGCGTTCGCACACGCGCGTCTCCTGGTCGAACACGGTCCCGTTCAGGCACAGGAACTTGATGTCCATCGGTTCGTCGCCCTGGCCGATCGTGCACACGTGGAACATCTGGCAGGACGCCTCCAGGTCGGCGTAGTAGCCGCCGATCACCTTGCCGGCGCACGTAAAGTTCGTCTCCGGCAGGTTGTCAAAGTCCAGGTACTGGTGAGAGGAAAATTTAAAATATATATATTTTTAGAATTTTATGATTGTGTATGACCCAATCTCACCCCCCCCCCCCCTTCACAGTTAAAAAAATGGTAATATTACATCTGGGAATGAGTACCGTAGCCTGGGGTGACATTGATAAGATTACAATTTATTATTGAATATTTTCTTTAATACTATTAACTATTAATTTTCCCTGAAATTTGTTAAAACTAGTTTTGTTTATAAAATAATCGATTCATATTGCATTTTGAACTGAATTAAAAGCACAAATCATAAGTTTTCACATTTTATATCAAATCTGTTCTACTTAAATGCTTGCAAATTTGTAGATTTTATTTAATTATTTTTCAAAAACACATAATATTTATTATTTTAAACTTATTTTATCTTCTCCTAGTGGAAAATTGCCCAAAGAATCGGAAAATGCATTCCGTTTTCCGATTTGAAATCATGTTCATTGAGAAAATCTTGTCACTTTGAGAATATGAAAATAATGCTATTTATGGAAGTTTTCTTTATTATTGCTAACTAACTTTTTAAACTTTAAAAAAAATATGAAGAATTCTTCTGAGGTACTTTGAACACGTCTCTACCACGGTCAGTATGCTTCCATACCACTCCGTACGTATTTTATTCATACTCTTCATTTTGCAGAAAAAATCTCAATTCGCCATTATTCCAGTGTTTTGGCACTTTTTCTGTCAAAATTTATGCAATATTACATCATAAATGAGGTAATATTACACCTTCAAGTTTTACACCTTAAGAATTTACACAATATTTTACTGTCTATTAGTGAGCTGGCATATAATTGAAAAAAATCACCCAAATTTCAATTTTCTAGTTTTCTCGGAAGATTCGCCAAAAGCCAAGCTGAATGATTTCCTAAGCAAAATAAAAATTACTTTTCATTGCATAACTGATCGTAAAGGTACATTACCCGAATACAAATTCGAGCATTTCATAATTCTTAACCTGGAGATTTTGGAAAAAATCTCTTACCCGATTAAATTTGGTATTTATATGAACTTAAAAACTATACAGTCTTTTTATTATTTATACTATCGAGTTTGCAGACTTTTGTTTCAAGATGAAATTTCAGCTTTTGTTTAATTTTAACAAGAATAAACGCAATTTCGTAAAATTAATACCAATTTTCACCTACATTCTAGATTTATGTTTGGGAACTTTCCCCTTTCGAACGTTTAGGTTCGAGTAGAAATCCTGACATAGAAACCGCCAATACCTAGAAACGCAAATGAATTTTGTCGTTTTTATTTATTTGAATAATTTACAACAATAAAAAAGCATAAACAATCACACTATGCTTTAAAATAAATTTTGAAATCGTTCAAAAGAGCCGCAAATATAATGAGCAAGTGAAAATGAGCGGTTCCCAAAAAAAGCATTTTTGCACACCTCTTATTCTAAAATGCAGTCCTTTTTCGATTTTAACAAATTTTATTGAAAATGACATGACACTTTAAATGTTTTAAAAAAAATCTTTTTATGAATTTTTTTGAAATTTCAATTACCAACTTTTTTGAACATTTAAAAAAATTGATAATTTCTTCTTGATGCACTCTGAACACTTTTCTACCAAAGCTCAGTGTGATTCCTTACTATTATATTCCAACACAATTCGTATGTTTTATTTTGCAAAAAAAAACAACTAGTCAATTATTCTGTTTCTTGACTCCTAAAAAAAATATTCTGGTATTTGGTTTTCTTATTAAGACAGGAAGATGAAAATAATTATAAATAAAATAATACAAAATAATAGCCAATTTGATTTTATATTTTCATTTATATTTGCAATAATAAATGAGAAACAATCCATGTATCATTTCTTTAACAACAAAGAAATTCAGATCCAACCCAGTCATTTTACTAAAAATTGTCTTGTTCTAGCACTAGTTTTTAAAAATTTGGTGGAATTTTGAAAATCATGAATACAAATTTAATTTGATTGTTTCGTTCTCTGAAAAAAAAAAATTAAATTACATTTGTTTTTTGTTTATGATTTTGACATTTGAGTGGTATTTTTAATCATGAGACAAAAATGTCAATAAACTTGATTGAATATAATTCTGCAAAGGAATAGAAAAATTATCTTGAAGTTTGGTTCACTTTTTATGTTTAAAATTCGCAAATAAATGAAAAAAACATCCTAGATAGTTTATTTATTATATATTTGTGGAAACACTGTAAAAACATTAAAATAAACAATGACCTTTTTTAACACGTAAAACTGCAAAAAAATGCATAATTGTCCTGTTTAACTATTCGGACCAAAATACTTCAATTATTATTAATTTCCAAGAATACCAAACAGAATCGACTCTTAGTTTTGTAAAAATCGACAGAAAAAAATTTCAGTGAGAAGCAAACTAATTAAAATAAATCGTTTTGCAAACATACAAATTTTGAATAAAAAAGGAAGCCAGATTGCTTGAAAGAAATAGACTAAATTTTAAATTTGTTATAATTAAAAAGAAATAATCGCATTTTGCTTCTTAATATTTTTACTTAAAAATGTTTCAGGTCTGACATCTGAATATTTTTTTTAAATTTTGATTTCATCACGGTCAATTTAAATTAAATTTATTCTTAGTTTATTATTTTGGCTAAACTCTACTTACGCCAGGTTCCGCGAAGTTTTGACCACAGCACAGCATCATTAGCACAAACGCTATGAACGTGCCTGTAACAAACCAAGGGCATTTTGTAAATTCAAACGATATTGTACAAAGTCCTGAATGGGGCCACTTACCTTGCGAAAATGACTGCAAGATCTTCAGAACCTTCATTCTGGATCTACGCCGCATCTGGAAATCAAAATAGAAGAGAAAAAAAGGTCAGCGTCAGTATCTCGATATCTAAAGGTATGCAAAACAGTTGTCAGTTCCCACGTGTTGAGTTTCATTCCAGTCTAAAACAATGCGTAACTGCCATATCAAATTTCATTAACCTATTCGAATCGCAGCTACTGGTCTGTTTCAAATTTGCTACACCTTTTCACGCAAACCGTAAGGCACCTGCCTCGAGATAAAAAAAAGCTAGTCTGGTCACTAGAATGATGAATGAAAACCACACACTTCCACGTTCTACCTTCCCTCAAAACTTCAAGTAAAGAGGAAACCGGGGGAGAGGACTTTCGATTGGCTTCGCGGTTCAATCATCTCGCTCGGCGGAGATTTTTTCCCATTGATTCATTCATCGAGTGTTCACCTGTTCTGGAAACCACGTGCTTCCCGGTTCCCACCTGCCTCAATGCAGAAAAAAAAAATCGAGAGATTGAAACTGGGCTTCATTCACTGCTTCTGGCGTTCCCAGTCCTATCAATGACCACCAGAAGATGGAGGAGGAAGGAATCAGAATCACATCGAACTCATTGAGTAAAGGCAGTGTGAAGGTGGCAAAAACAAAAGGGACAAGCTAAAAAAGGGAGAAGAAAAGAGAATTGAAAAAAAGCAACAGTTGAAAAGAGACCTCAGCATTTAACATCGAGGTCGGTTTGTAAGTTGATACACATTAATAATCGATTGGATTTTGTGGTTTGCCGTTTTTTTATCTTGTTTTCCTGCGTTTTGCGGATGCTTTCTTCACTGTTTTTTTTTCAGTAAATCAAACTTGGTTGAGAAAAAAAAGTATAAACTATCGACTGGGACATCCTTATTTGCGAGAAGTTCAGGTTGACATGCGGCTAAATGGTGGAAGTTCGGATAATTAAATAATGAAAAATGATTTTTATTTTCTTATTGTTCACATAAAATTTAAGATCTGTCTATTATAGTCAAATTTGAGGGGTTACACTACCATTTATTTTATTAATTCATCATTGTATTACAAGTTCACAAACCTTTATAATTTGTGATTTGTTTATCCAACAAGGTAAACGACATGTCGAATTCCGTCGGAAACCAATTTTCGAAAATGTTCATAAATTATTGATAAGAGAAAAAAATGCTATTGTGGAAATTTTATCAATAAATTTAATTTTTATATTATGTTAAGCCAAGCGTGAGATTTCTTTAAAACCAAATTTACAGTTATTTTATATAAAACGTAAAATTTTGCAGTCAAACGATAATCTGACAGGAATATTACGTGATAAGCTTTCAAATATAAAGTGAAAAGTAACACACATGATTTTATTGTTTTTTTTCTGAACTCTTTTCGAAATACGTGACGAAACGAAAAAAAAAATTTTATTGGTAAAAATAGAACATTTCTAGAGATGAAACACAATAGTTTTTAGGACCTTTAAAAAACTCAAGATTTTAAAACATTTCAAATCTTTATCAATTTATTGATAGAAAATCTAAATGATTATTATAATTTGAATGAAAAAAAAAACATTTATTAAGTTTATTTTTGTAATTGAGCAATTATCTAGAATTCCGCAAATGGACTATTCATTGTTTTTTTTTATGAAAAATTGTCTATCGATTTTTTATGTCCAAGTAAGCCATTTTGCATCATAAGTTTCTTCATAGTAGTCTCCATATAAATTTGGGGGCTTTCTACAGAAAAGTGGCATGAAATCATTCGAAAATCTGTATCTCCAGAGAAGTTTTTTCTGATCGATTTGGTGTCTTCGATTATTTGGTGCAATTGAAATGTAAGCCGTTATTTAAATCAGTTAATTGTTTTTAAGATATCATCGATTGAAAATTGTGCTTCAATTGGGTAGAACTTAAAAAAACTAATGCTTGGTCTTTTTAAATCTTGGAATGGCAACCAAAGTTCTTATCAAAAATGTATAATAAAGCAAATTTTGGAGAATTTTCTCAACTTTTCGAATATGTTTAAAAAAAATGACAATTGTGTTGAAGAATTTTACCTGAAAATGGCTACTACTTAAAACGGCACACTTTATCTAAATTTTACACCTATACTTTTCCATTTATAATTCCATTTTACATCTAAAAATTATTTTTTGATTATTTTTTTTCAAATTTTCCAAAAAAAAACCTGTTTTTCAAATCATAATTTGGCAAATAACAAAACGACCGTCGCACCCAATAGACCCCATGGACATAAGGACAAAGTTTCATACAAATAAAAAAAAACAATAATTATTAAAATTTGGATTTTTTTTGCGATGTCCAGAGAACTGCTCAATGGTGAAAAGAAAGTATTGTAAATCTAAAACTCGTTTGAATAAAATATAAAATTTTCCAAAAGGTTTAAAAAGGAGTGTTAAACAAATGATCATTTTGAACCACTTAACTTCTCTTGTTAGATATTTTTCTTAATTTATTTATGCATTTTTATAAGCCTTTTTTCTTGTTTAGTTGTTTTCCAGCCTTTCTTGATGTTTTGCTTAGTTTTCACCTTTTTTTACCATATTTTCTTATCAGCATTAATGTTGCAATAAATTGCATTAAAAGATAGTTTGAAAAAAAAAACTAAAATTATAAAATTATTAATTAAACAAAACTTTCTACAAATCATCATGAATCCAATACTGTTCAATTTCATCCACGAAAAGTTTCACTAGAAGATGGTCGAAATAATGTAACAAGTGCACTGGCACTCGCTTTTCTACAGAAGCTTGTTCAAAACGAACTCCTACCTTTATTTACAGTCACGATCAAAAAAGTTGGAAACAGATTAAATATGAATTAAGGTCACAAAAAAAAAGAATTTATTGGTATAATGGTTGTATTTATTGAATCATTTATTATGTCAACTTATGAATAAATCAAAACATTATAAAACAGCTGAATCTTCTTAAAGCTATTAATTTGTTATCTTGTACCAACATTCCTCAGCAATAATTTTCCTTAGGTCCACGTACTCTTGGTTGGTTTGCACTTTAGTTTGCCGCAATAGTTTTGCTTGTACCGGGAGTAGCACTGACATCTGGGAGCTGGAACTACATTGGAGGATTCAAGTATGTTTGATAATTTAATCCGTTCAATTGGTACCATACCGTGATCGTAGTATTCAACATCCTGCGCACTGGTGAATGCCGCGATGATTGATATCAGCAAAATAAGCAGCTGAAATTGGGTTTAATATCTGATAATTTCTTCTTGCGTAAACATCATGGAAAATTTTGCACTCACAAATCCCACTTTCACCATTTCGATTTTCAGGCAATCGACGAGTAAACAGCTACTTAATATTTCAACCAAACACAACGGAGACTGTTTTCAAATTAATCGTCTCGGTCTCAGTCTGGCTAGTCTGGCTGATAACGCGCATTACTTCGATTCAGTTAATCGTAGAGGTTTTGCAAGTGGTGTGTGTGGTGGTTCTGAATGCGATTCGGAGTGGCGCGCTTCCGTTGAGTAAAACCAGAATCTCACTGTGGAGGCCGTACGTGACCTTTTGACTTTATAATCAGTTTGGGAGGTTGGGTTGTTCTCATTAGTTTCAATTAATCAGAACATCCATAAAAAATATGTATGAATATCATACATTGTTATTTGTTTAAAACTGATACTTCTTTTGAAAAACTTTAATGACCCTATTATTATGATCCTATAAAGCGTTGCCAATATTTTTCAAAGTTCAAAGTTTCAAAATTGGTTCGAAAAATCAGGAAGCAAATTTTTTTTTTCATAAAATTTAAAAAAAATCAATGGAAATAGAAGTCTAATCAACTCAAAACAATCTAAAACGCCTTTTTCTGCGTTGATAATCATATTTAGCTTATTTGGACTTGTTAAAAAATATTTTGAACTTTTATGAAATTACAATGTTCAGCACCGCAAAAACTTTTTAACTCACAAAAAAAAAATCGTCATTGCTTAGAAATTTTGGAAAATTATGATTGCAAAACAACTGGCATTGACTTTGGTCAGAGTCGAGGGACATAAACTTCAAAAAATATTTGCAATGGCCTAATCAATTTTCAATTATTAGAATTAGTTTTTGATTATGCTTTGTAATACAATTTTTAACCATTTTTAAAAATCTGAAAAAGGGTCGGATTGAGTTACATATATTTTTCTAAAAAAAATACTGCTAAGAACTTCCAAGAGATCTTTTTACTTTGTTTTTATGTGTATAGAAAACAACTGGAGTTTATTAAAAACATTATTTCTTCTATACATGAATTGTTTGATTAACTTATCAACAACAAATCCCTTACGCATTTGACGTTAAATTAATCGTCCTATTTTTGTAACAATAAACAGTCACTGAATTCAGTCTTAAGTTTCAATGAACGGTTTAGTTTTCCGTACATGGATTGCTTTAGCATAGTTGAGGAGGATGACTTACTTGAGTGTGAACCATTTTTAAAATGTTTTAAAAACAAAAATTACCAGCTTATGTAAACATGCTTAATTTTGGTACAATTATGAATATTATATGTTTTTAAATATTTTTTTATCGTCATCAGGGGTGACATTGGGTCTGGGGATGAGATTGGGTCATACAAATTTCAGCAGTTTTGTATGACCCAATCTCACCCCCCAGACCGAATGTCACCCCTGATGACGGTACTAAACATGTTATATTTTAAACAGAAACGTACATGTTTTATGAGAAATGGCTGTTGTTGTTGTTAATTCATTTATTTCTGGCAGCTTTAACCTTCTTGGTCATTCGCTGCCCTATAATGGCTGTAACTTTCAAAAAATCAATACATAATCTGGATGAGTAACAACGTATTGTTTTAATTTTTATCTAAATGTTGAAGGGGGATCAAGTTACCCCTATTACTTTGAAAATTCCGGTTTTAAATATTTTTTTTTTTGCAATTCCGTCGTGAAACTACTTACTTTTCTTGTCATTCTTGAACGACGAAACAGCCTACTTTTCTGTACCAAAAATAACAGAATCGAATAGCAACACTTTTCAAAATAAATGCTGAAAAGTTCTACATTTTAGCACTGAAATGGGTGCTGAAAAGTTGAACTTTTCTGATCAAATAGCCAAACATAGTTGATTGTTTAAACTTTCAACTCATGAGCAATTCTCTACCAAAACCGGAAATGGATTTTATTTGTATTTTTTGATTTGGCTCAAACTTTGTGGGGGCCTTCTCTATGATCAAAGAAGCCATTTTGCATCATTAGTTTGTCCATATAAATTTCCATACAAATTTGGCAGCTGTTCATACAAAAATGGTACGTAAATATTCGAAAATCTGTAACTTTTGAAGAAATTTTTTGATCAATTTGGTGTCTTCGGCAAAGTTGTAGGTATTGTTAAGGACTATTTAGAAAAAAATAGGTACACGGAAAAAAAATTTCCCGATTTTTTTATTAACTTTTTTTTCACAAAAACTCAAATTCCCAAAATACATATTTTTTTATTTTCGAGATTTTTTGATATGTTTTAGGGGACAAAAATCCGCAACTTTTGAGCTATAGAGAAACATGGTCAAAAAATCCAAACAGCCCACCATTTTCTAATGACGATATCTCAGCAATTAATGGTTCAATTTTTAATGTTAATACATGAAACATTCGTGAAATTTTCCGATCTTTTCGAAAAAAATATTTTGAAAAAAATTAAATCAAGACTAACATTTTAAAAGGGCCAAACATTGAATATTATGCCCATTTAAAATGCTAGTATTGATTTAAAAATTTTCAAAATATTTTTTTCGAAAAGATCGAAAAATTTCACGAATGTTTCATGTATTAACATTGAAAATCGGACCATTAGTTGCTGAGATATTGACATTAGAAAATTGAGGGTTGTTTGGGTGAGAATTACAAAATTTCAATTTTCTTGTTTCTTTTTCTTTAAGCCGCTGTATCTCATTAACCAGTGGTCCAATCTTCGATGTCTCTTAGACAATTTTATAGCAAATTTTCTGAACTGTTAAAAAAAAATATTTTCAGAAATGGTCACTCATGGTCACTATTTTTAAAAATCGAAAAACTGCAAATATTTCGCTGAAATCAAACTTTCGGTGGCTATATCTTGAAAACGGGGCCCTTTATCAAAAAATCTGTAAAGTAATTTTCGATTGCAAATTCAATTTTGCATAAAAAAATGAGGTCAAAAAGTTTTCATGTATGAAATTTCGATTTTTTCCAAAAATCACTAGTTTTTCAAAAAATCATAACTCGGCGGCAGATTTTTTGACCATGTTTCTCTATAGCTCAAAAGTTGCGGATTTTTGTCCCCTAAAACATATCAAAAAATCTCGGAAATCAAAAAATACGTATTTTGGGAATTTGAGTTTTTGTGAAAAAAAAGTTAATAAAAAAATCGGGAAATTTTTTTTCCGTGTACCTATTTTTTTTCTAAATAGTCCTTAACAATACCTACTACTTTGCCGAAGACACCAAATTGATCAAAAAATTCCTTCAAAAGTTACAGATTTTCGAATATTTACGTACCATTTTTGTATGAACAGCTGCCAAATTTGTATGGAAATTTATATGGACAAACTAATGATGCAAAATGGCTTCTTTGGTCATAGGTAAGGCCCCCACAAAGTTTGAGCCAAATCAAAAAATACAAAAAATAAAAATGGTCGAAATCAGCCGGTTTTGTAGAGAATTGCTCTCATGCAATAATTTCAAAGTTTTGTGATAAATTGGGAGAACTATGTGCGATACAAAGAAGGGGTTTAAATCTCCCCACTCTTCCCTAATTTCCGTTGTTTCAGGGAGCTGATTGAATTTAAGCTATTTTTTTTTTGATGAAAAATCTTGAGATTTTTTTAACACTCGGCGTATAAAAATCATTCAAAATTTAAAGCACAATGTCATGATTTTTGAAGTGCATTTAAAAATTAAAAAAACTGCAACTTTACATCTTAACAACTTTCTTACAAAAATTCTCAGTTTTGCTAAGCTTTTGAAAGCTAAATTAAATTTTTGAGATAATGAATGTTAAAATTTTGCGTTTCAAACAGTTTTGGAATTTTTTTTAATTTTTTGTATGATTTAAATTATATTTTTTTAATAATTTATTTAAATAAATCTAAAACAATACCTTAAAGAAAAATAATTTAGGAAACTATAGCCATATAATGTATTTCTTCATTTCTCTTAAAGTAAGGGACATAATGTTTTTTTTAAATTATTATTGGGCAATTTTCATTTAACTAAAAGCTTATATCGTTTGTGAGCTTCATAGATAATTTTACTCGAGTCTAACGATAGAATTAAAATTCATCTCTAGATTTTTTTAAAGTCTCATAAACATATGAAACACAAAAGCTTATAAAACCTTTTTAAAAAACTCTAGATCTCAAGGCTCATAACGCTTCCATTGATCTTCGTCCATCATCCTCAAATATTTGCAAATCACACATTCCTTAGAAAGTAGAATTTTATCTGAGTGTAAAACGCATCAACAATCTAATAATAATTTCCTAACTTTTTAACCCAGCCATATCTTTTTGACAACGACTGTACCTCCCCGACTTCTCCAGTGGCTCCGAGAGAAGGACTTGAACGAATGTACGGCTGAAAAAGCGACCAACCCAAAAAGGCGAGGAAATCGACTAAAGCACGACGACGACTGTGGCGGCGGCGCTTCTTCATCACGATCTTTCGCGCGCTCGGAAGCTCCTCAACCCTTTGACTGCAGAGAGGGGAAGGGCGCTAAGAAAACCGCGAAAAATGTCGGCTTCTGCGCTTCACGGACGGGCTCGGATTTTTCCGTTCCTCTTTTCCTTTTGGAAAGCCGCCTCCCGGCTTTAGAGGTGTAATACCGGTCGCGTGTTTGACTTTGTTTTGCATTTTTTTTGCTTCTTTTCTTCTGTTTGAATTTTCACTTCGCTTTGATTGTTATTGTTCCACCTGTTGCATGTTAGATGCCGATTATTGTATTGTTTGTATATTAAGCGACCAAATGTCTTGTTTTACGTTTTGTTTTGCATTCTTAGAACGGATTCAAATTGTAATTTGTATGCACACATCTTTCACATATTAATGTTTTCTATAAATATGAAAACTTGTCAGTTTAGCTTTATAATTTTTTTTCGACTGAAAGCCACATTCTATTTTATCCCTGAAAATTATTATTTTTACAAAAAAAAGTCAACAATTCTTGCCAATTTTCAGATGCTTTTTTGTTGTGTAAATTGGAAACCAACGGCAGAGACAGCTTGGCTGCGATGCAAGTAGATCCAGCTCCGTAGGATGCCAGTGTAAAAACAGGTTTGCTGTACAGCCTGTCTCAATGTTGGCGGTCAGCTCTCTCTGGTCTTACGAGTTGTATCAATTTCTCCAACGGATACTGACTAGAAAGGTAGAGACGAATCGGCCTGGAGTGGGGATCCAGCGATCGCTAGCGAAGCTGGGACGGAAAAGTTCAGGTGAAGTGGTAGTCCTACGGTGAATTACAAACAAACGGTAAATTACAAAACGGTATTGAGTTATATACCAATATTTTTGCAAGTCTTTTCCAACAGCGAATTTAATTTCCTAGGAAAAGAGGTCCAGTAATAAATAAGGAAGAGTATCTTAATTAATTATTCGATCCGGATTTAACTTTAATCATCATCTAAATCATAACTCGATCTAATCCATTTCTTTGCTTTCAAGTTGTTAGAGTATCAACTCCATTCAGGACACGATGTCATATGAGAATTACCTTCAGAAATGCGAACAAAACACTCATCTTTTTGCATTTTAGAACCACTAGTCTCATTAATGTGATATACAACTCATTTTAAAGCAAATTTAATGTACTATTTGCATAGGTCTTTTTAAATTTTTCAAAAAAAAAAAAATAATGAAATTTCACATAACATTTAATGGATTGTCCACAAAAATCGTCTTTCAGCGTGTTTGTGGTTAAACATTATAAATATTATTTAAAAAAATGTGAAACAATTCATCCAACTGAATTTTAAAGTGAGAGGTGTGTTGTTAAATTTTAGCAAAACTATGTAAATGCCCAAAAACGACTCGTGAAAGATAGGGAGAAGTTTTGCCTGGTTTGATAATTTTGCAGAACCTTTATTTTTTCTGTTAGATTTCACAGGTTTGACACGGATCGACTAGATTGTATCAAATGTCAGGCGTATCATTGAATCGTTTAACAAACGTTTCGTTTTTGTTTTTGTTTTTGTTTTTGTTTTTGTTTTTGTTTTTGTTTTTGTTTTTGTTTTTGTTTTTGTTTTTGTTTTTGTTTTTGTTTTTGTTTTTGTTTTTGTTTTTGTTTTTGTTTTTGTTTTTGTTTTTGTTTTTGTTTTTGTTTTTGTTTTTGTTTTTGTTTTTGTTTTTGTTTTTGTTTTTGTTTTTGTTTTTGTTTTTGTTTTTGTTTTTGTTTTTGTTTTTGTTTTTGTTTTTGTTTTTGTTTTTGTTTTTGTTTTTGTTTTTGTTTTTGTTTTTGTTTTTGTTTTTGTTTTTGTTTTTGTTTTTGTTTTTGTTTTTGTTTTTGTTTTTGTTTTTGTTTTTGTTTTTGTTTTTGTTTTTGTTTTTGTTTTTGTTTTTGTTTTTGTTTTTGTTTTTGTTTTTGTTTTTGTTTTTGTTTTTGTTTTTGTTTTTGTTTTTGTTTTTGTTTTTGTTTTTGTTTTTGTTTTTGTTTTTGTTTTTGTTTTTGTTTTTGTTTTTGTTTTTGTTTTTGTTTTTGTTTTTGTTTTTGTTTTTGTTTTTGTTTTTGTTTTTGTTTTTGTTTTTGTTTTTGTTTTTGTTTTTGTTTTTGTTTTTGTTTTTGTTTTTGTTTTTGTTTTTGTTTTTGTTTTTGTTTTTGTTTTTGTTTTTGTTTTTGTTTTTGTTTTTGTTTTTGTTTTTGTTTTTGTTTTTGTTTTTGTTTTTGTTTTTGTTTTTGTTTTTGTTTTTGTTTTTGTTTTTGTTTTTGTTTTTGTTTTTGTTTTTGTTTTTGTTTTTGTTTTTGTTTTTGTTTTTGTTTTTGTTTTTGTTTTTGTTTTTGTTTTTGTTTTTGTTTTTGTTTTTGTTTTTGTTTTTGTTTTTGTTTTTGTTTTTGTTTTTGTTTTTGTTTTTGTTTTTGTTTTTGTTTTTGTTTTTGTTTTTGTTTTTGTTTTTGTTTTTGTTTTTGTTTTTGTTTTTGTTTTTGTTTTTGTTTTTGTTTTTGTTTTTGTTTTTGTTTTTGTTTTTGTTTTTGTTTTTGTTTTTGTTTTTGTTTTTGTTTTTGTTTTTGTTTTTGTTTTTGTTTTTGTTTTTGTTTTTGTTTTTGTTTTTGTTTTTGTTTTTGTTTTTGTTTTTGTTTTTGTTTTTGTTTTTGTTTTTGTTTTTGTTTTTGTTTTTGTTTTTGTTTTTGTTTTTGTTTTTGTTTTTGTTTTTGTTTTTGTTTTTGTTTTTGTTTTTGTTTTTGTTTTTAACGGATTCAAATTATTTTTTTAAATTAAAATAATAATTTGCATGGTAAAAAATAAAATGTAGCTTTCAGTAAAAAGAATTAAAAAAACTAAACTGAGAAGTTTACATATTTATATAAACAATAATATGTAAAATATGTGTGCTGCATGTATTTTAATTTTTTTAAAATTATTTGTCAACAATTCTTGCCAATTTTCAGATTCTTTTTTGTTGTGTAGATGGTTTCCTTCGGTAGAGATAGCTTGGTGGCGATGCAAGTAAGATCTAGCTAGGCTAAGCCATCCTCCGTAGGATGCCAGTGTAAAAACAGGTTTGCTGCACAGCCTTTGCTGAATGTTGGTGGTCAACTCTCTCTGGTCTTACGGGTTGTATCAATTTCTCTAATAGATACTGGCTAGGAAGGTAGAGATGAATCGGCTGGGATCCACCGATCGCTAGCGAAGCTGGGACGGAAAAGTTCAGGTGAAGTGGTTTGAAATAGCGAAATTCACATGTCATAAAGGTATTGTCATAAAGGTATTGAGTTTTATACCCCTATTTTTGCAAGTCTTTTCCAACAGTGAATTTAATTTCCTAGGAAAAGAAGTTCAATATGAAAAGGAAGAGAGCCCCAATTAATTATCCTATTGGGGTCTAATTGAAATCTTATTTATTATGAAATATTTTATTCATAACTCGATCCTATCTCATATCAATTTCTATGGTTTCACTTGATGTCAGGCCTATCGTTAAATCGTCTGATAACATTTATCAACGAAAACGAAGTTGACTTTTATAGCTGTCGGCCACCATTGCTAGTACCAACCACTAGTGTCTTCGTTTTTATCTACCGCCCTGGGCTCCTAAGTGTATGGAACCTTTGTAGTAATAAAATCATGTTTTTGATAACTGGTAGACTTTGAATGAATGAATTTAGAAATTTGAAACATATTTTTAAGTTTGTATAGTAAATTTAAAAACAAAAAAAAATACCAATTGATTTTGAAAAAAAAACAGTTGATCTTAAGATTAAGGACTGCGATGTTATTTCTCAATCAATGTTTGGAACATGAAATCTAGATTACTTTTTCAAAACAACCAAAAGTAAGCGAGAAATTATGCATTTTTTTGGTGTTGGATTTTTAAATGTATTTTTCTCCTGTACTTTTGCTTTTGAATAAAGCCGATGTAAATATGTTTTCAAAGTTTATATCCCTTGACTCAGGCCAAAGTAAAGGATGTGGAGTTTACACACATTGAAATTACAGCCCACGATTTAGCATTCCACAGAAAAATTGTTGTAAAATGTAAGGGTTGGTTTTCAAAAAATGTTAGTTTTGACAAAATGCAATTTTCCGCGGTGAGAAACTTCCCGGGAAAGGGAATTTTTCGACAAATTTTCCGGGAAATCCCAGGAAATTTGAATCTTGTTTTTGACTACTAATAACATTTCAATAACAAGTCTTACTGGTTTCAGTTCTTGAACGAAATAGTGAAGCTCTAAAATAGGTTTGATATTCAAGCTGCTCATTAGGGTAACAATCGAAAAAGCAACATCAGGGATACCTTCTGACTTGATTCTTTAGGCAAAAATATATAACTATGCCTATTTTGAGCCAAATCGGTTAAGGTAGATCGTTGAATTTGGTGATGTTTTTTTTTCATACGAAAACGTCTTGTCTAAATCAATAATAACTCGTCAGGGTTAACTCTGATTGTTTTACGGTCTTCAAAAAAAAAAAAAATGTTTCTCATAAGATTTTACATAAGAATCTCACACTTAAGTCCGACATATTTATCAGGTTTTCTTTTTTTTTTGAAAATTTCCCTATACAACATTTAACGATAAAAGCGACCCTTAAACCTTAACCGATTTGGTTAAAAATTGGCGCAGTTACTTTTTTTGCCTTAAGAAGGACTCTTAAAAATTTCCAAAACTTTCATTTTTTTGTCACCCACTGCTCATGTTTCTTAGTCTCATAGTTTTTGAGTTTCTATGTTTTTTAATGTTAGCATTCTTTGTTTACCTTTTATGTATTACGACGAAGGTTTCTAATTTTTGTTGTATGGTTTCATGTATGGTATGATTTTTGTTACACGGTAAATGACTTCGGTTAACAGTGCTTTGCTTCAACAAAAAGTTGTTCAAACTGTGAATTAACATCATTTCACAATCAGTCTTAAATTTTTTCATAATTAAACTGTATTCATTTATTTCATATTTCTTCAAAACATTTCAATAAAATACGTTTCATGCACAATCCTATTTGAGATATTATACCAATTCAATTTCAATTTTATTTCTGTAATCCAACAAATAACCAAGAGTTATTTTCAATTTTGATTGCTCGGAATATTGAGATTAGATTGGTACAAATATTTTTAATAGTTTTTGTCCCCTTCCAAATCAACACAAAAAATCAGTGGCCAGAAAAAATATTTTTTTTCAAAAAAATCAAAATTTCAATGGACATTTAAGTGCAATCAACTTAAAATGCATTCTCCTGCATTTAGAATCATTTCTAGCATGTTCGAGTTTATTCAAAAATGTTGTGGATTGTTGAAAATATTCGATGTGGGCAATTCTCCGCCAACTCACACAGCAGTTGCCCCGACCCCTCTTCGATTTGCGTGAAACTTTGTCCTAAGGGGTAACTTTTGTCTCTGATCACGAATCCGAGGTCCGTTTTTTGATACCTCGTGACGGAGGGGCGGTACGACCCCTTCCATTTTTGAGCATGCGAAAAAAGAGGTGTTTTTCAATAATTTGCAGCCTGAAACGGTGATGAGATAGAAATTTGGTATTAAAGGGACTTTAATACCAAAAAAAATACACATCTTTTAAGTCAGAAAAAATGTGTAATTTTACGAAGTGGTCACTTTTTCAGTCTAAATTAAGGTAAAAGAGGTTATGTTCAACTCTTCAACACATTTTTTTCTGTGTACAAAAAAGCTTGTTATGAAAATTACTTGTTATGAAAAAGCCACTGTCGAGCCACTTGATATCCATCCATCATCATGTGGTTTTTATCTGATACTTTTGGGACTATTTTAGGTTTTTGGCTCATAGATACTTCATAGATAAAATTATTGATAACTTTGCAAAATTATTTTGAACTAAATCATAGAGGATGTTTAAAATAATTTAAAAAAGATCGAATTAAACTTGGTTAAAATACTACCAAAATGTATTATTTTGAACAAATCCCAAAAACGCAGCTCTAGAAAGTCTACCACATCATAGATCTCAAAAGTCCTCTGCTCATCAGCCGACTTTACGACTCAGCATGCTTCCCTTTTCGGCCTTCACGACCTCACTGCACCTGTAACCTTCTGTGCTGTTGCTGCACTTGATCGCTTATGCTTATGGCCACGTGCCACATCGTGTAACGAAAACTTACAAAAGAGGACGAGACCAACCAACCCAGCTGACTGCATCTGGACAATTTCCAACGACTTTTTCTCTCCCCTTTTTTTTCTTTTCAAATTTTGTATGAAACTCCAGGATACGGACCCTTTGACGCATTTACACCGCATTTTCGTCAAGGAAGGGTGATCTAATTATCATTTGAGCCTATTTTTTTCTGCTGTCCAAATTTTCTGTAGATCGTGAACCTGACTTTGTAGTCTCTATCTCTCTCCCACTACCTTAAGCCTAGACCGTTGGAACAATGCCGGGGTGGTTTCCTGTCGTGGTCGGTTGAATTTACCTTGTCTGTTTTATTTTTATTTTGCTTTTTTTTTAAGGTGGGGAGGATCAGCCAAGCGAGGAGCACCGACTTTTCCTGAGTGGCTTATTTTTCCAGCCAGCCAAATTCTGACTGGCGATCGCTAGCGAACTTTGGTCGAGAATGTATCATATAAAAGTGCCAGCCCGGGTGGAGGGGCATAGCAATAGACAATTTGTAACATTTACAAACAGGGTATCAGAGTGGTGGGGGAGTGTGCTGCCCGGAGCCGGTGTGACTAAATGCAAATTTAGAAACGGGGCCCGGAAGCCACCCCCGCCTGCTCGAACCCGAAATAAAAGCATTATTTTTGAAGACCTTTCCCAGAAGCGAATTTAATTTCCTCGGCGAAAGGGATATCAAACGATACACAAAAAAAGAACGAGACTTAAAACATTTTCTGTACTTTTGTGTGGAAAAAATCCGAAATTTCAAGTTGAGAAAACAAGTGAAAAATAAAAAAAGTGGAGAGCATCAAAATTTATAATTTAATTGTTAACCAGTGTAAACGTGAGTCAGAACTACAGAGCGGAAATTGGCGGGAAGGTTACGGTTCGTGGTTGAGTGAATTTTAAGTGGAGTGACTTACCGAGGCCTCTAAAGTCACTGTTCCGGAATGTGATTTCAACGGAATCGTATCGCACGAGAATGGGAATAAAGATCAGTGCAACACAAATGGAAGAATTTGATTTCGACTTTGAGTTGGTTGCTTTAACTGAATTTTAAAAAGTGATAAATTTAGTGACACAATTTTATGGAGAATGTTTTATAATTTAGCTTCTTTAGTTTCATAATTTAGCTTCATTTTAAAAACTTTTTTGGGAAATCATGGAAAATTAACTCACAAATTAACCCTCTACAACCCAACCCCGCCTTTAGACGGAATTCGATCTAAAAAATCGCCAATAATCCATTTTTAACCTATTTTTGATCTTTAAAAAGCATTGGAAAGAAGAACTCTTAAAATTTTAGAAAATTTCAGGGTTGGAAGTTTAACTTGTTTTATGTGACTTTGCCAATGTTTAAAAAAATTTCATTTTTTTAGGGGTCAACTTTGGTTGTGTTTTTCACTAACATTTCCTATATTTTCAGTAAAAGAAGTATGCAGTAATTTTTGTAGTGTCCCAGACTATGCCTCTACGCATTTTTTTTGCAATTTAAATGATGATGGTGCGATTCTATAGCAGAAAATATGAAAAACATGCAAAAGATTGAAAAAGTGACTGTAAAAACATGAAAAAAATTGATAGGCAAAATGTAATTATATTAGGTGGTAGAGTAGGCCAAATACTACCAAAAACAAACATAAACTAAACAAGAAAAACATAAAACAAGAGAAGTAAAGTTTTTCGTAGAAGAAAAGTTGCTCAAAATGACCTTCTAAAAAAAAAAAAAAAATATTTTCGAAAAAAAAATTTGGGCAGTAGAGGGTTAAAATATTTTTACAACAAAAAGTTTTTAAAATTTAAAAAATCTATTTCCACAATTTTCAAGGAAAATGTATAACAAATTGCCTTAGGCATTGATACTGCCAGAAATTAAACTCCTGGTCTTGGTCCAAAGTTAAAAAAGGAAATGTAAATGCAAACTTAAATATGTCGCATTTAAAGCATTTTTGAAGTGAAAAATTCGTAACCGATCGAAAAACGGATTTGTTTACAAATAATGCTTGCGACCCATTGCAAACTAAGGCGAAATGTATTCTTAGTAGTTCACAATCGATTACATGAGTTTTTCCAATGGATATACTTACTTATAAATACGTTTTGACGCAGACGCAGCCAATACATTGCATTGAATATTTGAATTTGAAGAGGCATTTTAGTAACAACGTTTATAAAATGCATTAGAACAACCATCAATTCAATTTAGTTTTGGGTGTCAAATATTATTTTCTAAAAAAAGTTTTAATCATAGTGCTAATAGAATTTATTATAGTCAGAGTTACAAAATAGTAGCACAGACAAACAGATGAAAACTATTGAACGTATTTTTTTAACAAGTGTTGCAAATAAGATTCATATATTTTAAATTTTTGAAGTCAGAGCATACTTTCAAAAATGTGTTTATTCGCTTAATTTTAATTTGTTTTGATTACCAAATATAAGAACTTCTTTGGTCATTTGCACATATGTTGCTCTATGATTATTTGATCTTTGAAAAATATTTGCAGCGATCTTCATTTTCAAAATAAAGAATTTTCTTTGTGGGGGTGGAAAATGCATTATACACCAGTACAGTTGATATGCCATTCGTTTAAAAAAAAATGCAAGATTTGACGAAAAGCATCTATTCGTGAAAATAAAAAAAAACTATTTAACTATTTGCGATTTTGTTCATTATAAATTCAACAAAACTCAATGGATTTTGAACTAACCCAAACATTCCAAAATGCCTCTAAAAGCTGATAAATGCATTTTATATTGAATTTTCTAAAAAAAAAATCTTCCCGATTTTAAAACCCCCCTGGGTTGGTGGATGGTGACATAAAAATTGAATAAAATTTTTATCAGCCTTTATTATAAACTTGAAACAAACGCAGTTAACACTGTTAGAAATTTTTATTTAGTTTTCTTCTATACATTTGTAGCTAACAATTCAGTTTTTTCAATTAATTCACATTTTTACGAATTGAAAAAAAAGGTTTTGTGGTGTAAAAATATTTCTGAAAAAAATTTATGAAGAATGCAAAAGAATCAAATTTAAAACATTAAATTTTAAACACAAAACTGAAAAACATGATGTTTTGAATTCGTTTGGACGAAATGCAAAGCAACATCGAAATTATATTATTGTGGACCGGTTCGGATGCCGGCGAATTTTCCGACGACGTAATTCCGGGTTGGTACGAAATTCCAACGAAAAATCTATTCTAGCGATACAAAGACCCCCAAAACGGTGTTATACCCACTCCAGAATGTTTATTTAGCAATTCTATGGTAATATATTCACATTTAGTTAAATTGAAAGTTTGCAAAATTAAGTTTAGATAAGTTTTATATAGAATTTCCAGAGTTATATAAACTTTTATACTAAGTAATTAGTAAACTTTATATTCAATCCAAATTATTTTTTTAATCAGTCAAAGATGCCTATTTGGAGTTGGGAGACTGGATTTATGGTGATTTGTCAACAAATAACTTTATTTATGTTAATTTTTCGAAAGGTGTACAAACTTTTTTTGCGCCTTTTTTATTTTTGTAAAAGTATTTGTTATATAACTTTTTATGAAAACATCTTTTCATGAGCTTTTTGCAGCAAAATGTTCGGCATGAGTTTCTGAACAAAACGTAGTACTAGGTTTATGTCAACATTAAATTGTTTACATGTTTCATCACAAAATGTGCATAGTGCCCAAGGGGTGTAAATACTTTTTTTACATACTGTACGTTAAACTAGCAACATTTGCTTACAAAGCCATGATAAAACATTAGGAGATAGTTTCTGACTTATTATCCGTTCTCAAATGTGAAAATGTGATATCAAAAATATTATGTGAATTAAACCAGGGCACACAACCTTTTGGTCCTGCGGGCCAGATCTCATTTTTCAGAAGCGGTGGCGGGGCGGAAATAATGTTTGATAAAAATAAATAATATAAAGATAAAAACAATATTTTCATTTTTTTAATCAAGACTAACATTTCAATACGGCCAAACATTCAATATTAAGCTCTTTTGAAATGTTAGTCTTGAATAAAATAAAATATCGTTTTCGAAAAGATTGGAAAATTTCACGAATGTTTCATATTTTAACATTGTAAATCGGACTATTAGTTCCTGAGATATCGACATTAGAAAATGGTGGGTTGTTTGGGTGAGACTTTGAAAACATCAATTTTCCTGTTTTTAAATCTTTGTTTGACAATATATCAGCAAATAAGGGTCGTATCAACAAAGAATTTTCACAGCTATTGAAAAAAATTTTTTTTTCAAATATGGGCAAACATGGGCACTAATTTCAAAAAAATAATAATTGCGACTATTTTCAAAAAAGTAACCTAAAAATGGCTATAACCTAAGAACGGTGCACTTTATCAAAATTACACTTAAGTACTTTTTGATTGCAAATTCGATTTTAATGAATTTGAAAAATGTTTGCGATCAATATTTCGAATTTTTGAAAAAATCACTGTTGATTCAAAAATTAATAACTTGGTCAAAGATTCTTAGCCCATTCTGGAAATTTCTGAAAAGTTGGCATTTATGTCCCCTAAAACATATTAGAAAAAAAAAATAAAAATAGTGTTTTTTGCAAATCAAGTTTTAGTGACAAAAAGTGTAATTAAAAAATTCCCAAAAAAAACGTGTCTCATTTTTTTTCAGTGAAGTCCTTATCCATACCTATAACTTTGCCGAAGACTCCAAATCGATAAAAAAATTCCTTCAAAAGATACAGATTTTTAAATTTTCATATATCATTTTTGTATGGGCATTTGTATGGAAAATAATATGGATAATAATGATGCAAAATGGCTAATTAGTTTTTTTTTAATTCGATAGCTTGCTTTTTTTTAATTTAGACACTCAACTTGTTTATGAAATGTTTCATGAACGGGCTTCCCGAGCTCACGGGAATAACTTGGGAATAATATTTTTTGATATTTGAAAATACTAGGCCAATAACATTTAATGTTATTTATAACAAGATTTGTTATTGAAATGGCATGAATTTTGTTATTACCGTCTGCCCGGGTTAAGGGTCAGTAATTGAATATTTTTCAAAAGCAGTCGCAAGCAGGATGAGATGGTTTGGCGAGTCGGAGGTTGGGCAGTCCTAATTGAAACACTCATGTTATTAATTAAGATCTGTCCCAAATTTTTTTATTAATTGTATGTATATTCTTCTAAATATTAAAAGAAACTGTGCTTTTTTTCATTATTATCATTGAATTCATTATAGATTCTTTAGTTATGTTTAATATACTGACAAAAGCAGAATGATAAAAAATATTTTTATATTATTGTTGTCATTTTAGTTTTTTTCAGCAAGAATAATAATTGAAATGTATTGTGATAATGATAGCAGGATCCAAATAAAAATATTTTTCAAAGATTATGATAGGTTTTGATACACAATACGATACTTCCGAATCAATAGATTCATTCAGCTTTGAACAATAGTGTTTGGTCGGAATAAGTTTCCATAGTTTATTTAACATATAGAAAAACAAAATCATAAATTCTCCTGCAACGCCGTATCGCGTACGTTCGATACCCCTCGCATTAACATAGAATCCAGCAAGTTATGATTTAGTTCATGCATGCCCCACAGATGGTGCAGAACAAATCGCTGCTGGTACAAATTCACTTTGAACTTCAACGACAACCATTACGCGAACACAATATCTGCTTCGGTAGGCAATTTTCAAGCTGGGCTTTTGCGTATACGCTATCAGCGCCAAAATATGACCGACCATGCTGGAACCCAGACCAGAACCCAAACACAATGGCGCTCCCATGGCCTTCACGGCCGGTTGATTCCGGGCCTGGGAAGGCGCTCTACTGCGGAAATCCATTGTGATGACACAAATTTACTTTCAACCACCAAAAAAACCTCTCCCGCGTAATTTTAACAAGTTGTATGTTGATAAAAGCGCGTTGGCACTTTTGGAGGTCGACCCTGAACTTGGTGGATTTTTTCGCTGCTCGGAATCCAAAACCCAGCTCCGATCGACGCGACTGTTGCCGCCGGAATGAAGCAGACCATGAAGTTGAAGTCGTCGGGTAGGATGGGAACGTTGGCGGAGTGAAGAAAAGCGCGGAGAAAACCAGCGTTCCGCAACGTGGTCACCAACCAGAGGAGAGTAGCGTATTTTCCCGCCAGCCTCGGCAGTGGTTTAGTTCGAGTTCTTCAATTTGCTCACTACCGATTGATGAGAGAGAAGGCTGAGAGAGAATGGAAACATTTGTACGGTTTCAGAAAACTCCTGAAAGTATGCAGAGATGGTGTTCAGCGTATCTTAACTGACCTAGTCACCTGCTGATGGGAGTTGGTGGGTTTGCAAGTGCCGTACATGAACAGGAGATCAAAAGAGATGTGACAAGAAAATTTCCCACACCTTAATTTATGGTGGTAGGAAGCACTTGACTTTGCGTATGCTGTTGTGTATACGGGTGGAGTAGGAATTTGAGAGAGTAGGAGGGTAAAAATGACAACACGATATTACGGGGAAAATTATGTTGACACTGTTTTTGCGTTACTATTCACTGAATATTGTTGTAATGAAGATATGTTGATAATTTGATAAGTTGATATGTTGATTTGTTGATTTGTTCATTGTTCATTGTTAATTTGTTCATTTGTTCATTTGTTCATTTGTTCATTTGTTCATTTGTTCATTTGCTCATTTGCTCATTTGTTTATTGTTCATTTGTTCATTTTTTTTTTCATTTGTTCATTTGTTCATTTTTTTCTTTTGTTGATTGTTGATTTGTAGATTTGTTGTCTGTTGATTGTTTCAATAATGGAGTTGTTGATTTATACATTTACAGTACAGTGAAAAGACGAGCCCATTTTTACAACTTCTGATCGGCTCGATCGTAGGACAGCAGGTGGATTGCGACGGTAGTCCTGGCGGGCCTAGTCATCAGGACGATGTCTCCGCGCTGCGCGTCATGTGGGTTTAATTACTGCCGCGTTCTTCCGGCCTTTGTTCCTTTATTGTCCTCCCATTCGTCGACCCTTTTGAGTGATGATCTTCGAGCATACTCTTCATAGCTATGAAAAAGGACCAGAAGGACTCACCGTCGCGGCGATCCCGGCCCTTCTCGATCGATAGAACATAAATGCTACATAAACGACCTTATCTACTTTCCTTTCTCCTTTTTTTTGGACACTTCGACAGGTTCTATCTTTCCCTTCTGATCAATTCAAGGGTTGATCAAACAGCTGCAGGACGAGGCATCCGTGTTTATGAAATGAATGTTCGGCACGCGAGAGAAAAGGTTTTAAAATGCAAAAGAGGGTCGAAAGTGCGATGCACTTTGTGGGGATGTTTTCGGGGGTGAATTTCGAGGAACTTTTCAACCTTGCGAGGATCTCCCCAAAACGAAGTCCTGTGCAATATATAAGGTATGTTTTCAATTCCTGGTGTTTCTGACCGCAACTCCCAGGTAAAGGTAGAGGTCGGAGACCCTGAAAGTTGCATTCTTTTCCCCTCTGCAGATCGTCCCGTAATACACATGGCGGTTGGAGGATCGCGGCAGTAGCAGCAGACAGGGCACATCCTTGCCGTCCTCGGAAGTAAATTACCCTCATTTACGATCAACGGTATTTAGCGTCACTGCCGGGTCCTGTTTTCTTTCTTGTTTCTCCTTTGCTGTCCACAGGATGAGACCTACATTACGTCTGCGTTTCACCTGTTGCGTTCCTCTTGTATCGTTTACCTTTAATCCACGTTATGTATTTATATACGATATTCGTTTTGTACTGACGATCAGCTGCGGCCACCGAGTGCCACTTGTTCAACGAGTTGGTTTTGTGTTGCCTTTTATTACATAGGTGTATCGATGTGTATTATGTTGTTTTTTTGTTGTTGCATCGAACACATTTGTAGAGAACCGTGAGTGCTGCATGTTGCAGACCTTCGGGAGTTTAAATATTCAATGGGTTGTCCCACACGAGGAAACTAAATTCTCTAATGTGCGGGGGTTCCAAAAAAAAAGACAATTTTAGAATTGTCCTATGTTCTTATGTGTATAACGTACATTATGATGGGGAAAAGTTTGTATTCAAACATCTGCAGCAGGGAAAACTAGCGATCATAAGAGTTTATTACTTGGTGGGTGGGGGTGATAATAAGAAAGCAAGTGCAAAAATGTTGTTAACATAAATGATTTGTAGCCGTAGCAGTCCATACTGAAAGAACATAAACATCTCGTGCAGGAGACGATGCGTGAAATAATTGCCAGGTAAGATTAATAATTGAAATAAAAGCAAAACATGCATAAATATCAACAAATCAACAAATCAACAAATCAACAAATCAACAAATCAACAAATCAACAAATCAACAAATCAACAAATCAACAAATCAACAAATCAACAAATCAACAAATCAACCAATCAACAAATCAACAAATCAACAAATCAACAAATCAACAAATCAACAAATCAACAAATCAACAAATAAACAAATAAACAAATAAACAAATCAACAAATCAACAAATCAACAAATCAACAAATCAACAAATCAACAAATCAACAAATCAACAAATCAACAAATCAACAAATCAACAAATCAACAAATCAACAAATCAACAAATCAACAAATCAACAAATCAACAAATCAACAAATCAACAAATCAACAAATCAACAAATCAACAAATCAACAAATCAACAAATCAACAAATCAACAAATCAACAAATCGTCAGCTGTGTGCTATCTTCTGACCATTTAGTACTTTTCGAGAAAATCGATTTTTAAAGTTTGATGATAAATATTTTCAATACTATGAATCGTAGAGCCAACCTTTTTTGAAGCAATTGGTTCGTATAGTATCGCTTAACAAACGCTCCAAGTTTCAACTAATTTGGTAACACCAGTTAAAAGATACAGTAAATTATGTAATCAAAAATCTGAAAAGCACGTGTCACAAGTGTGTTTCGAAAGTAAAATTGTACTACGTGTCACAAGTGTGCACAGAAGTTCCATACAGACTAAAATAGACTTAAATCAATAGTTTAACCGACTTAATCAGTATATTTTCAAAAACAAAAGATTGCATTGCCTTGAGAAAGTGTGTATCAACATAAATTTGTGAAAAACTGGAAAAAATTTCCACATTTTCCAACAACATGTATGACGTGTCACAAGTGTGCACGATCATTTTGATGATAAAATGGTCTATGTCACAAGTGTGTATTGCGATATCCGGGAAACGGAAGCGAGTTCCCAAAATCGGGTAAAAGCATCTTGTAGTGTTTGTTAAGTATAGCAAAACGTCATTATTAACTAATTTTCGACCAAAATGGTCTATGTCACAAGATAGCACACAGCTGACGAAATCAACAAATCAACAAATCAACAAATATATTATCATTTCAAGAATTGCCCTGAAACAGCTCGCTTCCCTGCTAACCGTTCTAATTAGCACCCCTTTGAAGGCTCAAATTTTCCGCATTCTCGAAAATTTACATCTCCGTACGGTGGCCATCATCCATTTGGACAATTTTACGTTTGGGTAATCCCCCTAACCGGTGCTAATTGCTCGTGTCAAACAGCGGCGCCAACACGTGTTACATATTCTGGTCGGAAGACATAGAAAACATCAAAGGGATTAAACTTGACGACCGGTTTTTGTTTTCGCAAGCCACTCATATTTTGGCACCGCTTAGCGTCATCAAGTTAGTTGCAAACATAAACGGAACGGATTTTTTTTTCGAGCAAAACACTGCGAAAGTGAATTGCCAAATTGCTCTATTAGCATGTGTGACCAAATTTGGGCAACGGTTTCAAGTTGGTTGCAAGCTTTTTTTTTTCAGCGCTCACTTTCGGGTATTAAATAATCACTTAACGGCTAAAATGGATTGCTGCGGTCATTAAACAAAAATGTGCTTTCAAAACATCCTTCTCTAGTTGTGTAGAAATTTACTTGTTTTTATTATGTTAAACACTCAAATTGATGTGCTAGTTATTTCCTCTATCAAACGCATTTGCTTCTAGAACCGCTTCATTGAAGCTTTCCGGCTGGGGAGGTTCCGGTCGCGGTCTTCTACGGTGCCAAAATGGTTGCCCAAATGCAACAGCAACAATTGCAATAAGTAGAGCTAGAATCTTAAAGTAAATGAAAAAGATTTGTTAGAGAAATGAAAATGAAATTTGTTCAATCCTTACCAATGTTAACTTAACCATTTTGAAATTATTGTGTTATTCCTCAATGCTTGGCGAAGCTCAAGTATAAACTGATGTTGCAGATAGATTTTTCACTAACTTTTATACTTCTTTATTCCAATTATCAAAAGTTTTCGCTGTGAATCCGGATTGGAGAGTATTCCCAATACGTCGGGAAAGTACAAGTCATAAAAAGTAATAGCGCTCTTAAAATGAATGAATGTCCAACAAATAACAGTGTTTCCCCAAATTCCTTACGCAGTTTGTTTGCGATTTCCAAATAATTTATGCAATGACGATAGCTCTGTTAGTTTGTCAATGAGTGGGAGAGTACCGCAATTACTCATATAAAGCATTCCTTTGCACTTATTCGGTGATAAATCACATAATCTGAGTTTTAGATTATTCAACTTTAAAAAAGAAAATAAAACAATTTAACAATTTGCATTCAAATAAAAAAACATGAAGATTGGTTTTAAGCGTGTTTTTACCGTTGCAAATAAAAATAAAAAATTATAAAAGTAACATCTCTGGTATGTTTGCAGCCATCGCGAGTATCGGAGCACTTCTTTGTTTTTTTCTCTGAAACTAATAAAATTGTCATTGTTTTTCAGTGAAGGGCATTAAAAGGACGTGCAGATGAACAATTTAAAGCATTTTTGAATTTAATAACTCGTAAGTTGATCGAAAACCGCAAAAAAAAACTAACCTGAAATATGACTTTATAACCTTATTCAGTGTTTGTTCAACTAAGTTTACTAACTTTTAATAAATTGTATATAAATTTTATGATCAGTGAAAAAAAGTTCCAAGTTTGATAAATATTCATTAGTAACTGATTTGTTCATAAAAATTATCAATTTTTGTTTCCACTAAAACTAATTTTGAAGTATGAATCATTTTTTTTTATTTCCTGAGAAACTTTTTGTACTGAAAATGGGTATAAATCTGTTCAAATAACATTTAAAACATATAAATTAGGAATATATTTCATCTGTTCTTAATGTAAAATCGTCAAAAGAATCCAAAAATGCTGTCCGTTTTTCGATTTAAGTTCATATTCATTGAGAAAAACATTACATTTAGAATGCATTTTAATAGAAAAAAAAATCAATATTTTCATAATAAAAGTTAACTTACTTTAAATTAATTTAAAATTACTTCTTACTTTGAAACTTCTCTAAAAAGCTCAGTGTGGTTCATAATTTTCAATTTGCAAAAAAAAATCAAACTATCAATGTCACTCCGGTTTACGGTAGTAGAGAAATTTCTTAGCTAGGTACTCGAAAATTATATTGTCAGGACTGGACATAGAAAAGATACTGATTTTAAAATACAAAAATATTTATTTAATAAATATTTTTTTAAAAATTCTAGAATCTGTGTTTCTCATATTTTTGTTGGTAAATCTTAAAACTAAAAAAAATGTCTTCGTAAAAATATAAGTGTAAACATCTCTGAACTCACAAGTTGCCCTTTTTGGTCCTTTAATCCTCTTCTCCTTAAGGGATGACATCAACATGGAAAGTTGTATTCTTCTTCTTCTAAAAGTGTTACAATCTTGGACCCATTATTGAAACAATTTAAGTGAAAAATAGTCTAACTTTATTGTTTATCCTTAAGTATACAAAAGAGCTGGATTTGATTCATAAATTGTAGTTAAAATGATCATGACAAAATGTTGGCAAAACAGGTTTGATAAAATCCAATAATTGGAATGCAAAATAGTGAGTGTTGGGTCGCGGACCCTATAATTAGGTATTTTTAGTTACCCCCCGCCGTACGGGGGGGGGGGTGAACACGAAGTCTAGTGTCAGAGTGACATTTGTTTGTTATTGTTTACGTTTTGACTTTGTAATGTGATGTTGTGAAATAAACTCTCTTGTGTTTTGACCGCCGTGGAGATTGGATGTCTCCTCGGCAGAAGTAATCAACGTGTGTTTGCTTTATTGTATCGTCCTCCGAATGGTGTATCGTCGTCGTCTTCGCTGTTCTTCGTAGTTGCTGAGGCAACTTGTTTGCTTTCCCGGCCGGCCCGATAGACACAACGTAGGGAGCTAGCTGATCGGGGCGAACAGTGAGAAATTAATTTGAATTGAAAACTGTATAAAATATACGAAAAAAATAGAAAAAAAAACTTCAACAATCAAAAAGTAAGACTTTACATTAAAAACAAATATCATCCGAAGGTTTGTATGGGACTTTAAATAATCAAATCATGAGCAAAGAAAAAAAATATTTTAATTATTTTTCTTACTTTTAACATCAAATTCGAGTTCTGCGACCCCATTTTAGTCAAATTGAAATATGTGATTACCTTTCAAATAAAAAAAAAAGATTTTTTTCAATATTTCAGCACCGCCATTGTGACCGCCATTTTGGAATTAAAAAATTCTAAATCATTTTAGAGTAGTGGATCATATTATACTCGACAATCAAAAATCTGGCAACGAAAAAAATACTTTTTTCGTGATTCGATTATCGTTTCGATTAAAAGAAAATTTCAATAATCTTATGAAAATTTGCTGTTATTTCCAAACTGATAATGTGAAAAATGAATATTTAAGACAAATTAATGAGCTTAGTAATTGAATAATCTACTCCTACTAAACAACATAGTTGAGTTTTCCCGCCAAATCAGCTCCATCTAGCAGAAAAGATAACCGGTTCGCCAATCTTTAAGTGGAGGAGAACAGTCCGAAAACTTGGCTGAGTTTGTTAGAGCCCAAAAGCTTTCTGCAGTGATTATATAACAGCCCCCTTTGGGCAACATAATGGACACCAGCTGGGGGAAGGGGATTGGGCGAGGAGGTGGAGTGTATGGTAGGACATTTCCTCTACTCTCATTTAGCTACCCAAAGCTTGGGCATATGCTTATGAGAAAAATGCACAGCCCCACAATTTGAGGGAGGCCTCCCATCTCTTGAGGCGGTTCACATAATGTGTATAAAAATTTATGAGACTAATTAATTAGCCCAAGTGATCGAGTTACCTAGTTTTTATGCAAATGTTTGGCACGAAATGGCACGGAAGGCGGCCACTTTTTATGGTATTTTTGGAAGACATGCACTTTGCGAGTTAAGACGAGGGGGACGACCCTTTTCTTTTTGGGTCGTGAGATTTTGAATGTCGTGGGCCGGCTGGAGTAGGTCAGAAATCGAAAGTGTCCGCTGATAGGGGGGAGACGATCCGTTTCTAAGTAAAGTCCAAGCAGTGAGCTGGAAAGGTCATCTTGACCGTTTTTTTTTTCTCTTTGGGACGTATTGGCGGAGCTGTCAATCGATCGATCGTGAGCGCAGAGTTATGGATTAATTTATTGATCATTGTTATTATCAGCCGCGACTGAATGAGCCATAAATTTCAATCAGATGAGAACGATTCGGTGGATAAAGTTTCACGTGAGATGCGTGCACTGATGAAGAAATGAATGTGATTATCAGTGCTGAATTGGCTTAAATGCAGCGGAGACATCAACTTGGGAAGTATATTATTTTGATTCTCAGCTTACAAATAATTTGAATTTTATTTTTATGTGATATTTACTGTATACAAAGTTTCCTTTAGCACAAATTAGGGTAGCTGTCCCTATCGTGCGAGTCAAACAAAATAAAGCACTCTAAAAGACAAAATCAGTACTAAACATTCGGTTGTAGTGCTCAAAATCTTGATAGTATTTCTAGAAATGGTCTGCAAGCAAGTAATCAAGCAATAAATCAGCTGTTTTGTCTAAAACATTTTTTCTTTTAACACTCCTCCGTCCAAGGCATCCCGTACTTACACGAACGACCAAGGCGGAAAAAAAGTTGGAACGCTAACTTCAACTCGCTGGTTCTCAGCCAAAACTCAACCAATCTGGACGATTCCTTGTTCCAGAGATTTGTACGGATCTCCAGATGAGCCTAGAACTTTGCAGATCTCGATTTGATCAATCCTCTAATTACTACGACTAAATTAGTCGGAGCAACTTTTTTTCCGCATGTATTTCCGAAAAGCGACTCAAGCGGGAACATTTTTGCTACGCTGCAAAGTACAATAACTTTGCTAAAATGTTAGCAAAACCCATAAAATTATATATCAAAATTTCCGTTATGATCTCAGGATTATGATGAGCTTCTCAAATTTCCATTATTTTCACAAAAAAAATCACAAAACTACGTAAAACTACAGAAAAAATGACTAGAATGACTAGAACATTATGGTAAAATCATTGATTTCATTGATTTTTTTTATGAAAATGTTTCAAATGATCTAAATTATATGTTTCAGATTCATTCTGAGTGTGTTTTTTCCTGAATACTACAAAATTTTACCAAAACTACGTAAAATACAGAAAATTCGATACATACCTTTAGAACTTTATTTGCTTCATGGTAAAAACATTGATTTAGTTTATGAAAATGTTTTAAATGATCTAAATTATAAGTTTCCGAATTATTCTGAGTGTGATTCTTACTGAGTACTACAAAATTTTACCAAAACTACGTAAAATACAGAAAATTTGATACTTTCCTTAAGAACTTTATTTGCTTCATGATAAAATCATTGATTTAGTTTATGAAAATGTTTCAAATGATCTAAATTACAAGTTTCCGAATTATTCTGAGTGTGATTCTTACTGAGTACTACAAAATTTTACCAAAACTACGTAAAATACAGAAAATTTGATACTTTCCTTTAGAACTTTATTTGCTTCATGATAAAATCATTGATTTAGTTTATGAAAATGTTTTAAATGATCTAAATTATAAGTTTCCGAATTATTCTGAGTGTGATTCTTACTGAGTACTACAAAATTTTACCAAAACTACGTAAAATACAGAAAATTTGATACTTTCCTTCAGAACTTTATTTGCTTCATGATAAAATCATTGATTTAGTTTATGAAAATGTTTCAAATGATCTAAATTACAAGTTTCCGAATTATTCTGAGTGTGATTCTTACTGAGTACTACAAAATTTTACCAAAACTACGTAAAATACAGAAAATTTGATACTTTCCTTTAGAACTTTATTTGCTTCATGATAAAATCATTGATTTAGTTTATGAAAATGTTTCAAATGATCTAAATTATAAGTTTCCGAATTATTCTGAGTGTGATTCTTACTGAGTACTACAAAATTTTACCAAAACTACGTAAAATACAGAAAATTTGATACTTTCCTTCAGAACTTTATTTGCTTCATGATAAAATCATTGATTTAGTTTATGAAAATGTTTCAAATGATCTAAATTACAAGTTTCCGAATTATTCTGAGTGTGATTCTTACTGAGTACTACAAAATTTTACCAAAACTACGTAAAATACAGAAAATTTGATACTTTCCTTTAGAACTTTATTTGCTTCATGGTAAAATCATTGATTTAGTTTATGAAAATGTTTCAAATGATCTAAATTATAAGTTTCCGAATTATTCTGAGTGTGATTCTTACTGAGTACTACAAAATTTTACCAAAACTACGTAAAATACAGAAAATTTGATACTTTCCTTTAGAACTTTATTTGCTTCATGATAAAATCATTGATTTAGTTTATGAAAATGTTTCAAATGATCTAAATTATAAGTTTCCGAATCATTCTGAGTGTGTTTCTTCCTGAATACTACAAAATTTTACCAAAACTACGTAAAATACAGAAAATTTCATACTTTCCTTTAGAACATTATTTGCTTCATGGAAAAATCATTGATTTATTTTATGATGTTTTTTCAAATGATCTAAATTATAAGTTCCTGAATTTCTTCCTGAATACTAAAAATAAATTACCAAAACTTCGTAAAATACAGAAAGTTTTATAATTTTATGTTGGTATTAGAATGTAGAGCATTGTTTTGGAAGCTTATTGTATGGGAGCAGTTCTCTTCAAAATCAGTCTTTTTTCTTTAATTTTATTTTTTGTATTTTTAATCCGGCTGAAACTATTTTGGTGTCTTCGTTATGCGCAGAGAAGCCATTTTGCATCATTAGTTCGTTCATTTAATTTTCCATACAAATTTGGCAGCTGTCCATACAAAAATGATATGTGAAAATTAAAAAATCTGTATCTTATGAAGGAATTTTTTGATCGATTTGGTGTCTTCGGCAAAGTTGTAGGTATGAATATGGACTACACTGAAAAAAAATGATACACGGTAAAAAAAAATTTGGTGATTTTTAATTTCACTTTTTGTCACTAAAACTTGATTTGCAAAAAAACACTATTTTTTGATATGTTTTAGAGGCTATCAAATGCCAATTTTTCAGAAATTTCCAGAATGGGCAAAAAATCTTTGACCGAGTTATGACTTTTTGAATCAATACAGATTTTTTCAAAAAATCGAAATATTGTTCGCCAAAAACTTTCAACTTCATTTTTCGATGTAAAATTGAATTTGCAATCAAAAAGAGCTTCAGTGATTTTTTTTATACAGTGCAAGTTTTTAAGTCAAGCTATTTTAAGGTAACTTTTTTGAAAAAAGTCGCAGTTATTTATTTTTTTTAAATTAGTACCCATGTTTGCCCACCTTTGAAAAAAATATTTTTGAAGAGCTGAATTTTTTTTTAAAAGGGCCAAACATTCAATATTATGCCCTTTTGAAATGTTAGTCTTGAATTTAAATTTTTGAAAATATTTTTTCGATTGGGTGATACTTAGAAAACATCAATTTTCCTGTTTTTTAACCTTTGAATGGCAATATCTCAGCAACTAAGGGTCGTATCAACAAAGTTCAAAAATATAGAAAATTTTCTCAGCTTTTCAAAAATATTTTTTTCAAAGGTGAGCAAACATGGGCACAAATTTTAAAAAATGAACAACTGTGACTTCTTTTCAAAAAAGTTACCTAAAATGACTATTACTTGAAAACGGTGCACTTTATAAAAAAATCACTAAAATACTTTTTGACTGAAAATTCGATTTTACATCGATAAATGAAGTTGAAACATTTTTGCGACGAATGTTTCGATTTTTTTTTTAAATAATATTGATTCAAAAATCAAACTCGGTCAAAGATTTTTTCGCCCATTCTGGAAATTTCTGAAAAGTTGGCGTTTGAAGTCCTCTAAAACATATCAGAAAATAAAAAAATTCAATATAGTGTCTTTTGCAAATCAAGTTTTAGTGACAAAAAGTGAAATTAAAAATCACCAAATTTTTGTTTACCGTGTATTACTTTTTTTCAGTGTAGTCAATTTCATACCTACAACTTTGCCGAAGACACCAAACCAATCAAAAAATTTCATCAAAAGATACAGATTTTTGAATTTTCGAATATCATTTTTGTATGGACAGCTAACAAATTTGTATGAAAAATTAAATGAACGAACTAATGATGCAAAATGGCTTCTTTGGGCATACCGAAGGCACCAAAAAAGTTTCAGCCGGATTAAAAAATACAAAAAATAAAATGACCGAAATCTCAGTGACTTGCTCATAGATGTTTTGAAAGATTTTCATAAAAAAATTTAGCAAATTTTCCTACAACAGATGATTTTTTACAGAACTGTGAAATTTTCTATATTTTACGTAGTTTTGGTAGAAATTTTAAGTATTCAGGATGAAAACACACTCAGAATGATTCGGAAACTTATAATTTAGATCAGCGATTCTCAACCTTCTTCTAGGCTGGTACCCCCTACCATGTAAATCAAGTAGGCCCGGTACCCCCGTTGAGAATCGCTGATTTAGATCATTTGCAACATTTTCATAAACTATATCAATGATTTTATAATGAAGCAAATAAAGTTCTAAAGGAAAGTATCAAATTTTCTGTATTTTACGTAGTTTTGGTAGAATTTTTTAGTATTCAGGAAGAATCACACTCAGAATAATTCGGAAACTTGTAATTTAGATCATTTGAAACATTTTTATAAACTAAATCAATGATTTTATCATGAAGCAAATAAAGTTCTAAAGGAAAGTATCAAATTTTCTGTATTTTACGTAGTTTTGGTAGAATTTTTTAGTATTTAGGAAGAAACACACTCAGAATGATTCGGAAACTTATAATTAAGATCATTTGAAACATTTTCATAAACTAAATCAATGATTTTATCATGAAGCAAATAAAGTTCTAAAGGAAAGTATCAAATTTTCTGTATTTTACGTAGTTTTGGTAGAATTTTTTAGTATTCAGGAAGAATCACACTCAGAATAATTCGGAAACTTGTAATTTAGATCATTTGAAACATTTTTATAAAATAAATCAATGATTTTACCATGAAGCAAATAAAGTTCTAAAGGTATGTATCGAATTTTCTGTAATTTACGAAGTTTTGGTAAAATTTTGTAGTATTTAGGAAGAAACACACTCAGAATGATTCGGAAACTTATAATTTAGATCATTTGAAACATTTTCATAAACTAAATCAATGATTTTATAATGAAGCAAATAAAGTTCTAAAGGAAAGTATCAAATTTTCTGTATTTTACGTAGTTTTGGTAGAATTTTTTAGTATTCAGGAAGAATCACACTCAGAATAATTCGGAAACTTGTAATTTAGATCATTTGAAACATTTTTATAAACTAAATCAATGATTTTATCATGAAGCAAATAAAGTTCTAAAGGAAAGTATCAAATTTTCTGTATTTTACGTAGTTTTGGTAGAATTTTTTAGTATTCAGGAAGAATCACACTCAGAATAATTCGGAAACTTGTAATTTAGATCATTTGAAACATTTTTATAAAATAAATCAATGATTTTACCATGAAGCAAATAAAGTTCTAAAGGTATGTATCGAATTTTCTGTAATTTACGAAGTTTTGGTAAAATTTTGTAGTATTTAGGAAGAAACACACTCAGAATGATTCGGAAACTTATAATTTAGATCATTTGAAACATTTTCATAAACTAAATCAATGATTTTATAATGAAGCAAATAAAGTTCTAAAGGAAAGTATCAAATTTTCTGTATTTTACGTAGTTTTGGTAGAATTTTTTAGTATTCAGGAAGAATCACACTCAGAATAATTCGGAAACTTGTAATTTAGATCATTTGAAACATTTTTATAAACTAAATCAATGATTTTATCATGAAGCAAATAAAGTTCTAAAGGAATGTATCAAATTTTCTGTATTTTACGTAGTTTTGGTAGAATTTTTTAGTATTCAGGAAGAATCACACTCAGAATAATTCGGAAACTTGTAATTTAGATCATTTGAAACATTTTTATAAACTAAATCAATGATTTTATCATGAAGCAAATAAAGTTCTAAAGGAATGTATCAAATTTTCTGTATTTTACGTAGTTTTGGTAGAATTTTTTAGTATTCAGGAAGAATCACACTCAGAATAATTCGGAAACTTGTAATTTAGATCATTTGAAAGATTTTCATAAACTAAATCAATGATTTTACCATGAAGCCAATAAAGTTCTAAAGGAAAGTATCAAATTTTCTGTATTTTACATAGTTTTGGTAGAAATTTTTAGTATTCAGGAAGAATCACACTCAGAATAATTCGGAAACTTGTAATTTAGATCATTTGAAACATTTTTATAAACTAAATCAATGATTTTATCATGAAGCAAATAAAGTTCTAAAGGAAAGTATCAAATTTTCTGTATTTTACGTAGTTTTGGTAGAATTTTTTAGTATTCAGGAAGAATCACACTCAGAATAATTCGGAAACTCGTAATTTAGATCATTTGAAACATTTTCATAAACTAAATCAATGATTTTACCATGAAGCCAATAAAGTTCTAAAGGAAAGTATCAAATTTTCTGTATTTTACGTAGTTTTGGTAGATTTTTTAAGTATTCAGGAAGAATCACACTCAGAATAATTCGGAAACTTGTAATTTAGATCATTTGAAACATTTTCATAAACTAAATCAATGATTTTACCATGAAGCAAATAAAGTTCTAAAGGTATGTATCGAATTTTCTGTATTTTACGTAGTTTTGGTAAAATTTTGTAGTATTCAGGAAAAAACACACTCAGAATGAATCTGAAACATATAATTTAGATCATTTGAAACATTTTCATAAAAAAAAATCAATGAAATCAATGATTTTACCATAATGTTCTAGTCATTCTAGTCATTTTTTCTGTAGTTTTACGTAGTTTTGTGATTTTTTTTGTGAAAATAATGGAAATTTGAGAAGCTCATCATAATCCTGAGATCATAACGGAAATTTTGATATATAATTTTATGGGTTTTGCTAACATTTTAGCAAAGTTATTGTACTTTGCAGCGTAGCAAAAATGTTCCCGCTTGAGTCGCTTTTCGGAAATACATGCGGAAAAAAAGTTGCTCCGACTAATTTAGTCGTAGTAATTAGAGGATTGATCAAATCGAGATCTGCAAAGTTCTAGGCTCATCTGGAGATCCGTACAAATCTCTGGAACAAGGAATCGTCCAGATTGGTTGAGTTTTGGCTGAGAACCAGCGAGTTGAAGTTAGCGTTCCAACTTTTTTTCCGCCTTGGACGGAGGAGTGTTAAAAAAGTAAGTGTGTAAAACATTAATCTTCACACAACATAAAAACGGGTTCGTCACTTCACACCCAGCAAAGTCTTTCCATACTCTTTGATGAGTAATTACTCGCAGTACCACCCAGGGTACTAATTTGTTCAAAACCAAACTCCCATCCCAACGGGTGTCAAAAAGATGCACGACTCTTCGTCGGAATGTCGGCACATCATTTTGTATACCGCGAACGAACGTCCGCGAAAGGAGCCACCGCGTAGAACAACTTGTCGAATGAGTATTTCTTTGGAAAAACATAAAATCATCTAAGTACCTGTACTGCCAATTGGTGTAGTGAACGTCGAGAGTGCTTGAAGCGGGTGGGCCTTCTTGTGAGGTCTGTCTGGCGGTTTCCCAGGAATGTGCCATTAGAAAGGATCCTCACCCGTTTTTTGTTCGTGTGTTCTCCAGCTGATTACGTGGTCACTTTAGAACGTTTCGAGGTCTACTTGAGGTTGGAAGAAGGTCACCTACTGAAGGCATGCTTTTCAAGCAACGGTCCCACCTTCTGCACTAACTTTCAATGAACCTGATTCAAAAGAGCCTTCTTCAATGGAGTACACCATCGTTTGGCAAGTTACGTAAGACCCATTGACCCGGTAAGCTATATACCGCGTCCATTCATCCAGGGCAACCTGGCGCGGCAGGTCTACTCTCTACAAGTGAGAGGCGGAAATCAATCTCACCCCAGCTCTTTTGATGAGCTTGCCTGAACCAGACAGACCTACAGGTCGTCGCGCTACCCCTTGTTTCGATGGTAATCTATATTGACCGACCTCTGGTGCAGCAACCACCACAAAGTTGTCGATTCGAACTGTGTACAAAACGGTTATGAACGCCGATTACCTCCCCTCGGTACACTATCGTCGAGGTCCATCTCGCCCGACGTCTCCAGGTCGAGTTTGGATGGCCTGACTTTGCAGCGCGTTGTTCGACCTTCCCTCAAATCGTTCGAGAAATGGAGATCTAAGCCTCTCCAAGCTTGCCGTGTACACCGCTTTGGAGAGATGTTGTTGTTAGTAGATGCCACTCAAACACGCTTCAATCTCTACCCTCCCATGAACATCCCTCGGTACCTGAATGGGTCTCATTGTGATCGCAAAATATCATTATGCATATTTGCCATCTCAGATGATCTCTTGTCACGATATGATTGATTCTTCTGCTGAAGCTCGAGCGATTTGAATATTTTCCTTTATATACGTGCAACGCCGAAGTACGGGTGGTAGATCTGAGTGCGTGGGAAAACACGGCCTCGGTTCCACCTCTTACCACCAGAGTGTGTGGTTGCGGTTGGTGGGATTTGTTGTAGTTAGCGGATTCAGTGACACATCGCAGTATCGGTCGTGGTTTTGCTGCGAGGTTGGACTCCTCTTTCTCAGCTGTTCAAGTAGACTACGCATAATTGCATTATTGTCCCATTTAATCATATGAATAGCATACCGATAGTCTAACAGGTCCAACTTGAAAAATCATTTTTTCAGTAAAGTACTAAATGGGCTTTGTTACAAGATATCAAACAAGTGACGAATTGTGGGCAATCAAATTCAGTTGATGAAATGGAATCACATTGAAATTAATTGTATATTACACATTGCTCACACGCTAACGGTCAAATTTCAGAGATAGCGAAAAATGGAATTTGATTGCGACCATTAAAAACACATTATTTTTAGCATTGTTCTACAAATTTAAAAGTTTCAGCCGTCCTGCACTCCAGCAGTCCTGTGTACTTTACAACAATGATCAGGTCAATTCTCTTTTGGTCTACAATCATTGTCCACAGCACAGTCCAGTGCCAACTCGTATCAAATGGTTCTCCGCAAACTTCAGTATATTTGTTCCAGTCCAGTTTCCTGTAACTGTACCTTATTGAATCCGTTCATTGAAACTTTGTGGAGTTGTTTAGATAATTGGTCTGGAGAACTTTTGAAATTGAATTCCTTGTTGAAATTGTCGGCACCGGACAATTTCTCAATGACTAGCGGCTTGTGGTAAGAAAATTAGTTTTCTAATTTAAGCTACCAAAATATAAATAAAAATTCTAGAACTTCAATAAAAATAACTTTCTGAGCATCATGCGATTGTAGGGCGTCATCCATAAAGTATGTCACGCTAAAATTTACATCTTGTCACACCTACGGTAACCCCTCCTCCCCCCCCCTAAGAGCGTACGTACTTTATGGATGACGCCTAGTGATTTTTTCGGCTGATTCTACGTTCTATTTTTTTTAAATGATTTTTAATACAAACTTTTCCGGAAATGTCTGCGTTGAAAAATGAATACATGTACTTTTCCAATATTTTTTTGCTTTTTTAACAAATAGTTCAAAAGTTATGTATGAAAATGGTGTTTCGTATATGTCCATATTGGTTAAAGCTGCCATAAATAAATAAATGAACAACAACAACATATGTCCATATGTCACACAAGAGACCTCATTTTTAGGATGAGTGAATTTTTACGATTTTGCGGACAGCGTGAAATTCGTGAAATTTGAAGAAATAGAAACATATTGAATATTTGATCCATAAAGACTTTTAAAGTCAATTTTATTAGTGATATCAACCATCTGAAGAATTGTTAGCAAAACATATCTTAACATAAAATTGTTACAACATTTACTGAGAAGTGAGTGCTGCGAATACTTAACGATGTTAAAAAAATCAATCATATGAAAAAAAATCTCGGAATCATCAATTATCACAAGGATGATATCATCAATCATTTGATTGCAGTTATTCTCAGACCAACAAGTTTTTATTTATAAATTTTATCTCTTTCAATTATTTTTTTGTAATTTTTCTAAGATAGCACAGATTTTTTTTAAGTTGAATTGATTTACTTTTTGAAATCAATTAAAAGCAAACATTCATGTAAAAGTTACATTCAGTAGAAAAAAAGAAAGAAAAAATATAATTGATCGGAGGAGCAAACAAAAAGAACAAAGATTGAAAAATTGAATTCCATCAGAGTAGAGAAAAATATTGAGAAAATAGATTGCTATTCAGGGTATCAATAATAGTTTATCAGTTTTTTTTAGGAAACTAACTAAATTTAGTAACATTTTCATTCGCTGTTATAACAATTCGATTATTATTTAATTGTAACATATAACGATGAAAGAAATTAAAAAAGTCACGCTTGGTTTATTCAAGATCAAACGAATAGTTTTTTTTCGAAAACAATATTTTCAAAATTTTTAAATCAAGACTAACATTTCAAAAGGACCAAAAATTCAATATTACGTCCTTCTAAAACTTTAGTCTTGATTCAAATAATTTGAAAATATTTTTTTCGCAAAGATCAGAAAATTTCACGAATGTTTCATATTTTAACATTGAAAATCGGACTATTAGTTGCTGAGATGTCGGCATTAGAAGATGGTGGTTTGTTTGAGTGAGACTAAGAAAACATCAGTTTTCCTGTTTTTAAACACTTGCATGGAAATAAACTAAGGGTCGTATCAACAAAGTTCAAAAAAGTAAAATATAGAGAATTTTCTCAGCTTTTCAAAAATATTTTTTTTTCAAAAGTGTTTGCCCAATTTCAAAAAAAACCAATTTTAAAAAACGAAAAACTGCGACTATCTTTCAAAAAGTTACTTAAAAATGGCTATAAAAACGAAAACGGTGCCCTTTATTAAAATTTCACTAAAATACTTTTTGATTGCAAATTTGATTTTACATCAAAAAATGAAGTTGAAAAGTTTTTGCGACCAATTTTCCGATTTTTTGAAAAAATCATTATTGATTATTCAATTCAATTAGTTTTTATTAGTAAATAATCAATTCACAATATCGTAATTTTTATAACCTAATAGAGTTTTGGAGTACCTTTCAACTATGATTTGTACTATAATTCATTTAGATGTAATTGGATATTCTAACAATGGATTTGCCAAGAGAAGGAAAAATTATTTTAAAAAAAACCTTCGAAATTTGCTAAGGAAAAGGATAGAAATAGAAAAGCTTAAAACTAGATCACAATTTGTTTTGTCTGTTGACGTCGAAAAAACTGCGCTGCACTAGGCAGCTTATCCGTTGTAGATATACTTCATCATCAGCTCACTAAGAGCTTGGAATTGTTCTGCCTTGTTCCGGCAGGCACGAAAGCGCGTGAGCATCTCTCCAGCAAGAGCGAAAAACTCGGGAAGCGTGAAGAGGTCATCTCCGGTGACGTCTGCTTGTCCCGGTGAAGTACCGCTCCCAGAAGCGGCTACTCTAGCGTACGAACCTCCCCAACCGGGAGGGAACGCTGGGTTGGTCGATGGAACCGCTCCGCCGCCAGCTGCTGCAGCGTTCGAGCTCGAAGTCTTCGGAGGTTGGCAGGACGCTGGCGCTTTCTTCTTCTTGTCCTGCTCCTCGAGGTACTTTTTCCGCGCGGCACAGCCACGGAAATTCGCCGTGTGGTTTCCACCACAGTTCGCGCACTTGACGCGCGCTTTGTGCTGCTGGGCGTTTTCCCCCAGCTGGTCTTTCCGCGGAAGATTGCACCTTTCGGTGAAGTGGGTCTCACCGCACTTTACGCACCGGGGCGGAAGATTACAGTTTCTTGAACCGTGGCCGAATTTTTGACAGCGGTGGCATTGCGCTGCGTCGGTCGGATTCTTCGTGTAGAATCGCCACGTCACGAAGAAGCCGTCCAGTGCTTTGATCCGCCGTAGGTCCTGGATTTTGACGGACCCACGATCGAAGTACAGGAGGTACAATGTGTACGTACCTGTCACTGTTGTCGATTTCGAGAGCACCTTAACCTCTCGAGGTTTAACCTTGATGCCCGACAGGTGTTCTTCCAGGTCGGAGATCGGGCGGTCCGGATATCCCTGAAGGACGATCTTCACAGGGACCTTCTCTGCAGGATCAAATGTGAAGAATTTGAAGTTTCGCAACTTCAACTTCTTCACCACCAGGTCGAAATTCTGTTTATTGTGCGTAATAACTTGCACAGAAGTTTTACTTATTTTCAGACAATATTGGAGTCCCTCAAGCAACAAAAATTGGAGGTGGACGTCGTTCCTTCGGAGAGTTGCATTTTTTCTTCTTTTCTTGCTTGCGCGCAAGTTCATCATCGTAATCGTCGTCGCTAGCATTGCTGCTGTCACTGTCGGTGTTGTTTTCTTCTCCACTCAGAATCTCAAATTCGTTTCTGGTGGGAACGTTGGAAGTGGTTGTCGTCGTGGTGCTTGTGGACTGCTGCTGCTGCTGCTGGCCGGAAGTGCTCCCGGATGCCCGGGTGGATTGTCTCGTCCGTACAGGGGACTCACGTGGACGGTATGACACGTGTAATAGCGATTCATCGATGACGTCACTGGGCACGCTCCCGTGCGCGATGGCGGTCGATGCGGCGTTGGTGTGTTTACCTTTCTGCACTCTGCCGGTAGATGAACTTCGCGGGTTTTTCGAGGCCGCACTCGAACTGCCACGGCCACGGCCGGCCCTTGGCATGCTGGAGCAGCAAACTCGCGGATAATCACGGTAAATTACGGCGAAAAAAATCGAAAAGTTGTTGAGCTCCGAACAGTAGACTGTTGCTGGCTGGTGTTGCCAGTCCCGATGATCATTATTGATTAAAAAATTCATAACTCGGTCAAAGATTTTTTGCACAACCTGAAAATTTCTGAAAAGTTGGCATTTGATGTCCCCTAAAACATATCAAAAAAGAAAAAAAAATTAAAATAGACACATTCTCCGGCAATGTACACCTTAGGATGAAATTTTGAAAAGCGTGTATGAGCTATTTGGATATTTTTCCTCGATTCTAGACTACTTGAAGCTTCAAAAATCATGGTTTTCATTAATTGATCATTTTAATATCATTTTGTACAAGTTGGTTAAGTTATGCATCAATTCGTGATAAAAATCATCGTTTTAAAACATTTTTCTAAAAACTCCTGGTTATCAGCGAAATAAAATCTAAAAATTATTCTTTTGATTGCATTTTGTAGGTTTTTAGTTGTACTAAACGGAAATGTCATGGGTTTGCAGTTTATCTTAAGTTAATTTTTTTTTCAAACTAGTGTAAGTTTACCATTTTATTGCGTTGCAACGTCACGAAAAAGGGACAGTTGTTTATGCCAACAGAAAACTAAACATTCAATCATTTTGATATTTCGGATGCTCTTTGTACTTGGAAAGAGCTTTCAAATGCAACCTAGAGCGACTAAATTGGTTGTCTAGATCCAAAGTTACAACAGGTTTAAGTTTGCGTTGCAACGTCACGAAATTTTAAATCATATTGGTCACATGGCAAAAAAGGTGTATGCGTAGTTGTTTGTTGCAGATAAAAGGGTACTAATTATTATATATTTTTTGTATAATGTTAACGAGCATATTTTCAGAAGAATTGTACATGGGTCATTCACAAATTCCGTAACTTAAGTTTGCAAGCAACTCGAAAAAAAGTAGGTATTTTATGAAACTTGTTGAACAAATCTAAATAGACCGATGTTCACAAGGAGAGGGGGGGGGAGGATTCTAAAACTTTCAAAAAAGCAATCACGTAGTTACTGGATGGCCCCTTTATGATAAACTGATTTACGTGAGGGTTCATTCTAATACAACGATTTTTTTTCATTCCAAACCCTTATGTAGGCCAAATTACAGTGAAATTCACTAAACAATAAAAATCACGTGATTCAATTGTTTTTTTACAAACTCTTGTCACTTTGTTGTTGGACGAACCCTTACCTAAATAAGTTGTATGCAACGTTTAGTTTTTGGAAATTAAAAATGTTATGTTGCGCAGATAAACAGTGTTACTATTTCCTCAAATTTTATTTAAAAAGCACAGAAGTCAACAAAATAAGTTACGTTGTTTGCAGATCACCCCTTAGGGGCCATCAACAAACGATATGGGCACTTTATTTATAAATATCAGCCCTCCTGAAAACTTGAAGCTCCTTACATCCCTTCTAAAACTTCCACGTGTTTTGTAAATTGCCCAAAACCATTAAAATATTAAGGGAGCGTTCTTGCATTACGTAACAAAACATTTATATTTTTAGACCCCCTCCACTCCCTGGTAATACATTTCCGATACATTTTTTTTGTTCAAATCATCGAATTCCCCCTCCTCCCCTTTTGATATAACGCCATTACGTAATGCATGGACGTCCCATTACATGGATAGAGGAGGGGCGGGGGAAGGGAGGGGTGTCCTTCATGATAATGAAATAATACAAATATTTATTGTTACTTTGAAAGCGCTTGAAAAACTTCGTAAATCGTACTACTACTGTGCGGTATAGAGAGAGAGAGGGGGGGGTCTAACATGGGCGGGCCAATCAATTCACATGTCCTTGTACTGTCTTTTAATGTCTTATAATAAAATCTTAACCTACAGTTGTTCAAACTAACAAAAACTATGATTTATTTTGAAACTAAAATTTCGTGACGTTGCAACGCAACGATAAACCCTGTTTTCAAAAACAGAGCGTTGCAACGTCACGAAATGTAAGTGGTCTTTAAAAATCGGGGTTTGATTTTTTCGAAAAACTAATGATTGCATTCGATTTGTTAGCCAATTTTACATTAAAAATGGAAGAAGAACTCAAAATTTGCCGTTTAACAGAGCAGAGTTAATGGCGAAACATGAATTGGGTCAGGATTGAGAAAAAGTCACGCGTTGCAACGTCACGCTACATATTCCCCTCTCAAAAATAGAATATTTGCTTAAAATAATGTTTCAACACTGTTTCTTATAGGAAATTTAATGCCCTTTCCGAATCTGTAATAACATATATACATTTTCTATGTATTTTTTTAGTTACAGCCGAAATACTGAAAAAAGAAAAGTCAAACCGTTGCAACGTCACGGCGGAATGTGTCAATAGTGTTTTTTTGCAAATCAAGTTTTAGTGACAAAAAGTGAAATAAAAAATCACCAAATTTTTTTAACCGTGTATCATTTTCATATCCAGCGTTGTCCTACCCATACCTACAACTTTGCCGAAGACACTAAATCTATCAAAAATTCCTTCAAAAGATACAGATTTTTAAATTTTCATATATTGTTGCGACGTAGTCCGCCGTCAATTCAATCGCGACGCTGCAAGGTACCCCAGATGCCGATGGTCCCACGGACCCGAAGCGTCAGCTGTCACCCGAGCGACGATCAGTAGCCGAGCGAAAGTATACATAAAAAGCTTATTCACAAGTCGATAACTAGTTCTATGGTAGACATTGACCCACGTTCCAAATCGCCCGTACGGTGCACTAAAACTGTAAGAATTGAAATTATTGTACTAACCTTGAACTATCTAATAAAACTACTTCCTACAGCTTGAAGCTGGCACTATCAAAACGCCTGCTGTCGAGACTTGGTGACTCCGAAACCTCTTTCTCATCGTAACATACTTCAAGAGTTTTATGTTGATTGAGGTTAGGGAATGTAGGAAGATCATGTCTACACGTGTGATGGAGTTCTGGACCCCAACCTATGCCTCTCCGTTCACCCCACAACTCCAGAAGGTTCAATCCAGAGAAACCCAAGCTGGGTGCAGTAAACGGGCTCTTCTCAAGGAGCAGTTAAGAGCCATTGAGATGGAACAGCTACGGCGAGAGCGAGAAATCGAGTTGAAGCTGGGTGCTAAACAGCGCGAATTCGACGAGGCCTTACGCCGGATCGACGAGAGGAGAAGAGAGCTACAAAAAGACACTGCCTTAAAGCTTCTCCAGCTCGAAGTTAAGCGAGGCAATCCATCGAGGAGCGTAACATTCGTCTGCAACTCTACTTGCATCGTCCCACCGAAGCGTCGTCTATCATATTCAACACCTGCCCACCAAGAAGCGGGGCTATTTCCGCAACCCCGCAATGCTACAACATCCGCGTACGAACCGCCGTCATCCCCTCAACTTCCCCCAGGAAATGGGCTCCGAGGACGAGCTGACGGTGCCAAGAATCAGTACCCCCGGAATGAGTTGCCCCTGTTCAAGAGCATCCTCCTAAATCCGCCTTTCGTCACCAGTGGCCACACGTCGTCGACCTTTCCTGGCCACTCAGACGTCGATAGAACGCTTCATCTCCGACGGCAACTATTGGTAACACATGCAAAAGGGCTGCTTCCTCTGCCGTCGAGCGTACAGCACGTCTTCGAGACCCTGCGTACGTCATACAAAAGTTCCACGAGTTTGTGGTGGTACCGCCACCGATTCCTCCACACACACACACTCAAGCAAATTCAACAGCAGACACTCACAAAGCTTGATATTCGGGTTCGATATCTCATCTCACGGGTCTCCCACAGACCGTTATTATGCAGAAAAAATTTCCACCCAAACCAATGATTGGACATGGTTTCTGGGACCATTCTGCACCTCTGGGCCAAGTTTCAAAATATTTGCCGGCAGAAATTTCGAATACGATCAGTTTTAGTATTTTTAGTTGAAATTAAGGGGAAATCGCATGTAAAATGCAGAGGAAAACTTCAAAGTTTTAATGTTTTAACTCTAAAACGTTACTGGTCATGGTTTTAAATTGTACTTACATGTAGTAGAATGATATAAAACGATTCACGGAACTGACTTAGCCGGATTAAGCCTTAGTTAAGTGACTTAAGTGCATTATTTACAAGTTTATATCTAAATATTTTTTAAAAACTCCTTCATTAGGCAATTTTAAGTCTAGGAGATTGCATAAAAATAACTAAAATGGGGTAACTTTGAGCCAAGGGGTGACAATGTACAAAAGATTGTTTTGATAAGCATTAAGTTTATGTCAATATTTGTTTGTAGACTGCTTAATTTGGTCTATTTATGTTCCCAACCCCAACAATAATTTGATTATATTGCTTCGCAAATCGCAAATTAATATGTTTAAAAAGGCTTATTGATTTTAAATCACCTATAAGTGACAAATTTAAAAATGATGCGCACGTGTTCCAGTTCTGAATCGATTCCTTCTGAATACAAATAACGTGACGTGGCAAGTTTGTAGCATTGCATTAATAATAAAATTGTTTTTTTTTGTTTTAAAACGTTAAGAAACTTGAACCATACGAACGAAATGTAGTGAGTTTTTCAGCTTTCATTTAGCTCAAACATTTTTGCTGCCCTGTGTAATGATTATAATTAGCAAAAGTTTAATGGCACAACTTCCCACAGGATTAATATTTCAAACCAATTATAAATTTGCAAAATTGCAGTTGATCATCATAAAAACTGTATTTTATAATTGATTAATGTATTGTTGATACAGTTTGATCATCGTTGAAATTCATCAAAACATATTAATGATCAGCAAGTACTTTTACTGATAATATATTCAGCAAAACAAAACCTACTCCAGAGACGAAAACATATTATGTAAAGCCTCTTTAATCTTTAATAAAAAAAACCTGTCTCCTCCTCCTGTCTCATGTGAAAACACAACCACTCATCTACTATTTTAACAAGCCTGGCATATATTAAGAAAATGTGAAAAAAGTTTAGTCTAATATGTATAGGTTATTAATCTTATAAATATTTACATATGAAGGACGATGTAAGTTCTAATGTAGTTTGTGTCCTAAAACTCTTGTCAGGGTACAACAATAAGGCTAATAATCCTTTGTAGTTTTTTTCGTTCTTATTCAACTTTTAATGGAATTTTTCAAAATTGTGGGAGAAGACAAAAATATTTGCAACGAGTAATCCTTACAATTCAAGCTTATCGAGCTTATTGTTAAGCTATTTAGTTATTAAACAAACGTAAAATTTGGTACAATGTCACCCCTTGGCTCAAAGTTACCCCATTTTAATTATTTTTATGCAATCTAGTCTTCCTAGACTTAAATTTGCCTAATGAAGGAGTTTTTAAAAATATTTAGATATAAACTTGTAAATAATGTACTTAAGTCACTAAACTAAGGCTTGATCCGGCTAAGTCAGTTCCGTAAATCGTTTTATATCATTCTACTACATGTAAGTACAATTTAAAACCATGACCAGTAACGTTTTAGAGTTAAAACATTGATACTTTGAAATTTTCCTATGCATATTACATGCGATTTCCCCTTAATTTCAACTAAAAATACTAAAACTGACCGTATTCGAAATTTCTGCCGGCAAATATTTTGAAACTTGGCCCAGAGGTGCAGAATGGTCCCAGAAACCATGTCCAATCATTGGTTTGGGTGGAAATTTTTTCTGCATAATAACGGTCTGTGGGGGACCCGTGCATCTACCACCGCAACGAGATAAAACAAAGCAAAAACCAGTCGAGATCGTCGAGACCAAAGTGTGTAAACAAAACGACTACCAAAGCAACTCAACTACGACCAACCAGCATGTGGCGCGTCTTCGAGGCTCTACCCGCGCCGTGCAGCATTCAACGGACTCAACTTGTCAAGGCTGAACATCTCAACTCTTCAGCGATGACCGAGCGGCTGCGGAAACACAAACGACCGAACACAGCGACTCCAATGAATGAACACCAGGTAACAAATCCCATCCACCTAGATATGGATATCGCCGTCTTCGTTGATACCGGCCAAAGCCGGTCGTTCGCTCTAACAACCGAAACAAACACTGGCCCCTGCCCCTCCTGCCAACAGCCGATCAGCATGCCGGTGACAAAACGCATCCTCAAATACAAGACATGACGGGGACTTTCCGGAGATCAGCAAACTTGGCTGTTTTGGGCGTCTTGAAGGACTCTGAACCTGACGCTACAAGCCACCATTACGGTTCACGGGTGGGGGTATGTTGCGACGTAGTCCGCCGTCAATTCAATCGCGACGCTGCAAGGTACCCCAGATGCCGATGGTCCCACGGACCCGAAGCGTCAGCTGTCACCCGAGCGACGATCAGTAGCCGAGCGAAAGTATACATAAAAAGCTTATTCACAAGTCGATAACTAGTTCTATGGTAGACATTGACCCACGTTCCAAATCGCCCGTACGGTGCACTAAAACTGTAAGAATTGAAATTATTGTACTAACCTTGAACTATCTAATAAAACTACTTTCTACAGCTTGAAGCTGGCACTATCAAAACGCCTGCTGTCGAGACTTGGTGACTCCGAAACCTCTTTCTCATCGTAACATATATCATTTTTGTATGAATAGCTGCCAAATTTGTATGGAAAATTCTATGGACAAACTAATGATGCAAAATGGCTTATTTGGGCATACCGAAGGCACCAAAAAATTTCAGTCGGTTTGAAAAATACAAAAAAAAACGAATGACCGAAATCTGCTCAGTAGCAAATTAGCGAATACTGTTTCGCTATATGAGCCGAACATTAAAAAAAGCAGTTCAATAAATGACAATACACTCTACATTTTGGTGATTTTTTTTAATCAGGAAAGTTTTTTTTTGTGTGAAGATTTCTATTTGTTTTATTTTGGTGTTCCTAAAAAAGCCTGAATTACAAGTCATCGCAGTTTGTAATTAGTGTCAAGTATTGGTCTGGTTATTTTGGTCAAGGATCCTCCAATCAAATTTTGGGAACTGATCCGAACATACCGGAATGCTAGAATCTAAGGAAATGAATCACACCAAATGAAAAGTCAAGTCAAATTTACAAATAGAAACAAATTCACAATTTGTGTTTTCTCGTAGAAAGTTTAGCAAAAAGAAATAATTGTTATATAAGATCAAACATAATGTATATTTTCAAACCTTTGAAATTACCTCTTATTTTTTATAATCCTCCAGTAAAAAGTCATACCTGAAATAAAAAGAAAATAGTTTAAGATATATTTTTCTTAAAAGTAATTTAGGTTAATCTAACTTTAATCAATCAACGTGCATTTTAAAATCCTTTCCCCCCACATGTAGCAACCTTTAACGAACAAACTGACCAGCAAATTGCTACTCGACTACCGGACACCGGTGGTAAGCTGTTCCAATTATCGGGCCCTATCGCAGGACAGGGATCAAGCTATCAGCAACCACGCTACCGCACGCTTAACCCTGGGGCCAAACTCGAAATGCTACTGGTTTCCAGCTGCTGCTGCTCGAAATCACAGCAATTTGCCACATTCGTGCAGTTTGCTGGTGTTTTACACCCCCAACGTGTGCAACGGTTTATCGAATTCAAATCTCTCACCCAAGTTGTGGGCTCCGTTCAACATCTGGGCGTGATGTCTTAATTAAAAGTTTTTCCCCCGGTTTGTGGTTAAGCTAAGCTCCGCGGGGTTTTGTACAATTAAATGCTGCTACTTAATGTTTACCCTTTTCAAGCTCTGGTAAGCGGCCCCAAAATGCCCCAGCGAACGCGCGAGAAAATTTGTAATTTGTTTCAACTAGTCTCAGGTGAATCCGCGTGACCGTTGGCAGTGTGATTTATGAACTTCGCGATGGGTCTTATAGGAGCTGGGATTTCACGCATGGCTCGTTAAACGAATTCATTTTCAGTTTAAATAAAAAAACTTGCGAATTACTGCACGTGGTGCAGTAAAGTGAGCAAATTACAATTTTATGCGTCTCGATTAAAAACGAATTAAAAGCGACAAAACGACGCTCTGGTGAATCTGCTACTGACTGCAAAAGGTGTAAAATTGTGTGCACGGGTTAGTGAAATCATAGTCATGGCAGTTCAAAACACCTGGAGCATGAAATTTGCGATTTAAGGCAAGTTGAAGGGTGTGATGCAGACAGCAGACGTTTTTAGATGAAACAGCGAGGCTGATCACGAATCTGAGCAATGTTTCGATATCCTGGGACGGCGATACGACCCCTTTCAGTTTTGAACATGCGAAAAAGACAAGTTTTTAAATAATTTGCAACCTGAAATGCTAATGATTTGGAAATTTGGTGTCAGAGGGACATATTTGTAAAATTGGACGCCCGATTTGATGGCGGACTCAAAATTTCTAAAAAAACATATTTATCATCGTATTTTGTTTGGAACATTTCATTTTAAGGGAAATGGTTTGTCTAAAACTTGCAACATTTTTTAAATCTTCTCATATGAAAATGATTTTAAAGGATTTATTTATGCCATAAAAAATTGAAATTTTTAAGGCATTTTACAATTTATATTTTTTACAATGGAACTCAGACATAAAAAATGGGTTGTATGAATCTTGTGGTATTTCAAATAACACCATTTAATTGTAATTCCTCTTTTTCCACACTTTGAGTTAAAATAAATAAAAAGAAGTACACCATCACATTCAGCACCTGGAAAATTAGCCCATATGACAGTGTTTGAATAAATTAAAATTTTGAAATATTTACTATAATTCAAATACAGTCCAGACTCGGTTATCCGAAGGCCTCAGAAATATTTCACTTCGGATAATCGAATCACGAAAAACATTTTTTTTTCACTGTCTTATTTTGGAAAGTCGAGCTTAAGTACGACCCCTAAACTACGCTAAAGTGATTTAGAATTTTTGAATCCAAGATGGCAGTGACGAAATATTGAAAAAAAAAATGCATTTTATTATTTAAAATAGGCAATCAACTTTTAAAATTTGACTAAAATCGGGTCGCAGAACTTGAATTTGATGTTAAAAAAAAAGAAAAAGAAAAAAAAACGATTTTTTTTTGTGTTTTGATTATCCAAAATCCCATACAAACCTTCGGATAATCGAAACTTCGGATAATCGAGTCTGGACTGTACACACAAATACATTTACATTAGGATGTAACAAAAATGACTTTTTGGCGGGCATTCAAGGGTTTGTTCCGGTGGGCATACTAAGCCCAAATCCAAAATATGAGCTTGATTGGACGTAACAGGAGCTGGCGCTCTGCCCTTCAATTTTAAATGGGATTTAACCCGTAAAAAAAGATTTTTTCAAAAATGTCACTTTTTGAGGCATATTGGCCACTGAAGCGTTTATTTTCAACATCATTGCCCCGGCAAAAAAGATATGCGTCGCGCCTCGCGACGCCCTAGACGCCATTTGATTTTGCTGGGGCCGATTTTTCGAAAAAATGCCAAACTTTGAAGGCCTGTACCGAGCTCCAGGGTGCTCCAAATTTCAATGTTATGCCCACCGGAACAAACCCTTGAATGCCCGCCAAAAAGTCATTTTTGTTACACTCTAATTTAAATACATACCATTGTTGTGAAGCTTTTTACTTTTGGATTTCGAAAGAAACAAATTGATATCTGCAAATGAGTGCTTGCTTTATTTATAATATTTTTTAAGAAAATATACCAGATGTTAGCAATGATTGAGCTTGAATTCATGTGCAAGGCATGATAGTTATGGAAAATTTGCTATTTTTTACGAAAAAAAATATGTTGCGGAAAATATAAGTAAACCAAAAATCACAAAAAATGTTTGTTGCGGGCCTTACAAAAATTTTCAACATTATTTTTAAACACAAATGCAATGTTAAATAAAATTATTCAAAGATATTTTAAAATTAAAACTTTTAAATTTAATATGATTGCAATAAAACAAATTTTGAACTATTTTTCATGAATGAAAAAAAATAAAAATGAAGATAAGGCGGGAAAACAGCTCCTTTAGTTGATAGAATTTAGACCAAAAATGATTTTTACTGCCACAGCAAAAAAATAGTTATCATGTTGTGGTGTAAATTCAATTTGGCATTATTTTTTTGAATTCTTAAATGTAATTTTACACACAGAAATATGAAGCCACTTGCATGAAATGTCAAGCTATCTTCAGTTTAACTTCAGTTAATTTGGAAAAAAACTGACTCTTACTTAAGGCCAAATCCCAGTATGTTTTCAACAAAGTGTCATGTATTTAAAATTCTACTCTGTTGAAAATGGATACTATAATGCCCGTATACAGTACACGACACAAAACACATTAATCAATACTTTACAGACTCCACACATTAAAAAAAAAACACTGCCAAAACAGCTGTTACAATTCACCCAATTTGTTTTATCCACTCTCAGAAGACAGTTCTCTTGAAGTTACTTTATTTTTGACAAGGTATTGCAAAATCCAGAGGGTATATAGATCATAATCAAGTAAGCTGCAAATTTATGCACAAGCAGCAAACCTGTAAAACAATTCCACACCACCATTCTGCCACCTTTGGCCACTGACCCAAATGGGCGCCACGCAGGTCACGAGGCAAAGTGCACAATTCCGCTCGCCACCATCATCGATTGAATCACATTGTGTTTCGCGATACGGCTGGACACCATTTTGATTGAAAAGTCTTGTACCCCTCCCCGCGCGCTTTTCAAACTTATCACCTCGTGTGCCCTCCATCTTTGCAACAATCGACAATAGATTTCAATTAGAGCCCCGCGAGGGACCCCTGATGAACACGGCTCCGGGGGGTCACTAATAAATTAAATTATTCTCTTCAAGTGGAGGGGCTTAAAACCGTTGATAATGGCATCGATTGCCACCGGCGGGGTTCGTTGCTTAATTCCAAGTCAGCAGGTCAGCCGACTGTACACAGACTAGCTTTGGCACCTTTTCCAGAACCCGGTGCAATACGAAATCAATTAGGGATTCGTTGCGCCAATGAAGCTGCCATCATGGGCGCTATGAATTGATCGTTTGCCATTTTTATGACACTAAATTGAAAGGTTCTCGACGGTGGGCAATTTTCCTCACCGACACCCACGCGGAGATGCCATAATAAGTTTTGCGAAAAAAGTCAGCCGACTTTCTGCGGTTTGCGCGGGAAAATTGCTCCATAATCGGGAAACTATTTTTCTCCCTTCAATACGCGGCCACCATTCATTAGCGTAAAGCTCACCGTGATTGCGTGAGAACTTTCAATAGTTCAAACAACATGTACCTTATTATCTGCGCCGTTATTGGCCGCGTCTGTGGTAAGCTTATAAATGAGAAGAAAAACCGCGAACCGTCGTGGGGCGCTTTTCTTTCGACAGCTCGCTGGTAAGCCCTAATGGCCGACATCGGAGTGGGCGGTCTCGCTCGACATTACAATGTAAGCCATCAACTACAGCCAGTCGACTTAATGGTTACCAGCTGGTGGTTTGGCTCAAGACGTTCTAAGCTCTGCAACAGTTCTCAAGCAAGTCTTGGCGCCACTCAGGAGAAACTCTTTTACACCTCCACTGAAGTTAAGTCTGCTTTGCTGCAATTGCAGCTAATCGTTTGAAGAACCGATAGAAAAACTGGCAAAAAATTCCACCTTCAAAGGGCGGTTGTTTAGTTGTGTACTAGCAAATTGTTGGAAGTGTTTCGTAATAGTTACCTCGGCGCAGTTTATGATTTTTCTCTTGATACAAAAACACGAATCTGGTGGTATACTTTTTAACGCTAAGAACTCAAAAGTTAATCAGCGTCCGAGCTCATGTGATCAATCATACCAGATACATTAATATCAAGGATAATTATCGCAAAACACTGCACGTTTTTAGTGAAATCAGACATGGTCGATTTGTAACATTGGGAACCAATTTATTAAAAAAAATTAGGGACTAGAAGGAGCGCAAGCATAGATCAATAAATCTATAAAAAGGAGCTGATAATTTTCTATAGCGTCAAATTCCCGTCCCGGGCAAAAATTTCCCGGGAATTCCCGAAAAAAAATATTTCCCGTTTCCCGGGAAATTTCAAAATTTCCCGGGAATTCCCGAAATTTAAGCGAAAGTATACATTTTCTTAACTTTTTGGTACATTTTTTTAAACTTACAAAAAATAATGAAAGAACTAAGAAAGAACTCAATTTTATTTCATTAAATTAAATTTACTTTTCTTATTGAACTTATCAGTTCGTCTGAAAATTCCATGTCAAGATTTATTTCAGATGGAATTAATTTATGGGAATAGATCATGTTTATTTGTTGGGCAACACAAATTACAATAGTATGGAATAAAAATAAACTTTTATAATTTTGGTAAGTTTTTTAAACGAAAATTGTTGTTATATTATTTGAAAATAAGGTACCTCTTCCCGCCAAGATCAAAATTGAGTTGTTTTTACGTTATGTTTACCATGACCAAATTGGAAGAAAATTGAATTGGTATCATTAAATGTTAATTTGCTTAAAAGTGTTCGAGAAATTACAGTTAAAAGTTGAAAATTTATAGAGCACTAGAGCTACCAAGGACGTAAGAGGTTTGAATATGAAACTACTAAACTACTTTTTTTGCTATGAAAATTCTCTTAACCGAAGTCATTTATTTGGCCGAATCATTAAAAAATCATTAAAAAACTACATCGTATTACATAATAGGTGCCCATAAAATGCAAACGTATATCAAATACTCGCTTCAAACATTTGAAACCGTTGAGTTGTTATTACATAAAAATGGTATTTCAAGTGAATAGCACATTTTTAAGGTAAATTCAATGCGTATCTATTAATTCATGAGCTTAAACCAGTAAGATTTGTTCTGGATAAAAATGTTGCCATGAAAAACATATTTTTTATATTTTAATTTCATTTCAATTTTTTGGCATGAAAAACAGATTTGTTGCATGATTTTTTTTTCATTTCAACTAAATTATCAATATTATTCTTTATCATATTCTCTCAAACTGGTCACAGAGACGTATTTAAAAGCAATTTTATCGTTTACTTCTTATCAAAACAAAATACAAATCACTGTTTTTTGATATTTTGAACGAATTGAAAGACAGCTTATATATTTAGAAATTTATATATTTTCTTGAAGTTGTATGTTTTTTTTACAAGCAGCCAAGGCATAAATTGAACCATACACTTATTTTGAACATTATATTTGCTATTCTAAACATTTTGTTGCAATATATTGGATCAGAACAATTTTCGATAAATTTCAAATTTCCCGGGAATTCTCGGGAAAATTGTTGAAAATTTTCCGTTTCCCGGGAATTTTGTAACCCCGGGAAATTGGACACTCTATAATTTTCTTTTGCCATTGACCGACTTCTTTAAAAAAAATCCGCATTTTTTCACGTTTCCAATGATTTTACTTATTTGGAAAGATATTTGATTTTCCTACAAAGAAATGTCATGATTGGGCAATATTGCACCTGTTTTCTTTAAGAATAATTTTTTTTTGCCAAAAATTTCTATTTTTGCCAAAAAACTTTTTTTTTCATAAATCATAGATTGGCGGCAATTCACATAGTTTGAGTCAAATAAAAATAAAAAATATAAAAAATGCTTATTATATTATACACATTGTCATACAGTGATTCCACGTCGAACCAGCAGGATCGAGTGCTCCGATTTGGCTCAAATTTGGCAAGGGAGATCCTTGCTCAAGATAAATAGACCCGTATTTTTATGTTTGGCGATTCGGGTGGTCCTATCCGAAAAAAGGTGGGTCAAAAATTGTGTTTTCAGCGATTTGTGATTTTGATGAAAAATACAAAGGTGTAATTCTCCGCCAACTCACACAGCAGTTGCCCCGACCCCTCTTCGATATGCGTGAAACTTTGTCCTAAGGGGTAACTTTTGTCCCAGATCACGAATCCGAGGTCCGTTTTATGATATCTCGTGACGGAGGAGCGGTACGACCCCTTTGATTTCTGAACATGCGAAAAAAGAGGTGTTTTTCAATAATTTGCAGCCTGAAACGGTGATGAGATAGAAATTTGGTGTCAAAGGGACTTTTATGTAAAATTAGACGCCCGATTTGATGGCGTACTCAGAATTCCGAAAAAACGCATTTTTCATCGAAAAAAACACTAAAAAAGTTTTAAAAATTCTCCCATTTTCCGTTACTCGACTGTAAAACATTTTGGAACACGTCATTTTATGGGAAATTTAATGTTCTTTTTGAATCTACATTGACCCAGAAGGGTCATTTTTTCATTCAAAACAAAATTTTTCATTTTAAAATTTCGTGTTTTTTCTAACTTTGCAGGGTTATTTTTTAGAGTGTAACAATGTTCTACAAAACTTTTTTTCGTAAAATCGAGATAACTTGTGATGTTTATAAGCAAACCCCTTATGTCTGTATATCAAAATTTTTGTAATTGTCTGCTCTACAACTTTGTAGAACATTGTTACACTTTAAAAAATAACCCTGCAAAGTTAGAAAAAACACAAGATTTTAAAATGAAAAATTTTGTTCTAAATGAAAAAATTATCCTTCTGGTTCAATGTAGATTCGAAAAGTACATTAAATTTCCCTTAAAATGACATGTTCCAAAAAAATTTGCAGTCGAGTAACGGAAAATGGGAGAATTTTTAAAACTTTTTTAGTGTTTTTTTTCGATGAAAAATACTTTTTTTTCGGAATTCTGAGTACGCCATCAAATCGGGCGTCTAATTTTACATAAAAGTCTCTTTGACACCAAATTTCTATCTCATCACCGTTTCATGCTGCAAATTATTGAAAAACACCTCTTTTTTCGCATGTTCAGAAATCAAAGGGGTCGTACCGCTCCTCCGTCACGAGATATCATAAAACGGACCTCGGATTCGTGATCTGGGACAAAAGTTACCCCTTAGGACAAAGTTTCACGCATATCGAAGAGGGGTCGGGGCAACTTTTCCCGATTTCGTGTGAGTTGGTAGAGAATTACCCAAAGACATTTTAAAAACAAAGCTGAATACACTTACGCAAAAAACTGGGACGAATCAGGATACATGAAGCGAATTGGGACAGCAGTTTAAGCAATTTTGCAGCCTAATATTTTGATACTTTTGAGTGGTTTCAGTTGCACCAGATTCAGGGCAACAAAATGTGTTTTGTCCGTTTCTTTCAAAGGTACACGACGCGCGGCATTTCAGAATGTGCCGTAGTAATTGTTGCCATTGATTTTTTTGCAATTTGAGTGCAATAAAAAACATACCTGGCAACAATGGCAAGCGATTCGAAGAAGAAGATCAACAAAAACAAAACGCACAGTATGGGATTTGACAGCGCACATTTGCCGAAAGTGCGGCGCGTCGTTCCGAGACTGGTTTGCCACGTGTCTTTTTCGGGAATACACGCAATACCTACATCCATTTCCATATTTAAAGCTATTAAGTGCACTAAAATCCGTTAACGAATTAAGTTTCTGGGATATGTGTTTTTTCACTGACAAAATCTAAAGCATACATTGAATTATTTTAATTTGTCAGATTTCAAGTCTGTTTAATTTCAATAAAATAGTTTAAGAGTTAGAATTAAATGCAACCTCGTTTCACTGCCTACGTTCGCATTAATGTATAAAAATTAAAGTATAAAATTGAAATCAACATTTTCTGATCAAACTCAAATTTGGTGGGGCTGTTGATACCATCAAAACAAGCGCGAAACTTGAGTCGTCCAAATCCACTCTTCCTTTTTTGGTACCACTCAAAATTTTCGCTTTTTTCGTAAAAATAGTGAAAACTCCATTCTCAAGCTGTGAGCTCTGGAACCGCAAGCCGCACATAGCCATTTTAAACAAAATTGAAAATAGAATCGATTAGAGTAGTCCGTTTTCCAATTTTAAATTGATTTCAGTGTATGTTGAAAATCAGGGGTTAAAAATGTCGAATTTATAGGCGACGAGGTTTATGCACGATCCCTTCCCGAGGAATCAGAAAAATATCAGACTCTTTCGTCCTGACACCGTCAAAATGGTATTTTATGTTTTCATTTAGAGTTGTTTCCAATAGGTTGTAAAACTATTGTCATTGGAATCAATTCAATTTGAGATTTGAAATTTATATTTTTGGATGATAATTAAAGATAGTTTCCCCTCATTAGCTTAACACAATCAAGGATGCCTCATCATAAAAATAATTACCGTAAAGGCTTATTAATTAGCACCGATAATCATGTACGATTTTCTCCAATAAATTTAAATTACCCCCAACAAAGTAGCATCATCGCCCCAGGTTTAAAATAATACCGAAGATTCACGGTCCATTTCCTGCGGGTACGCGCAGAGAGCCTAATGACCACCGTGCAAAATTTTCATTTCCTAGTATTTTTCCTTCCTTTTTTGCCACTTTCCACTTAATTACGATTTGCCACCGACTTGAGCCGCCGTAAGCAACCAAGCACGATCATGCGTGCAGTGTGTACATTAATTGAAGAATTTATCTTCCACCGTCGCGTTGCCGTCCACTTGGTCGGACCTTCAACATATCTCCACGCGGACCACTTGCTGCGACCGATTTGCGAGCAAATTGGATTGGAAGGGACCGTCTGAATCCTCCTGGTTCAATGCCAACAAAATGATAGTGCTGGACATCGCTCGAACGTCAACTTGAAGGTTGCAGCCGCAGTTCTGGTGGTGTTGCCTGTGTTGTCTTGCGTCAGCCTTAAATCACGCGGTATCCCACCGAGTGGTGTGTGATTGGGGTACCACACAGTTGGTAAGCTGATCCGGTTCGATCGAAGTACACCACGTGAGGGATTCTGCCGAGGGGTGAGCCAACGCATCTTTAATGTAAGAACTTTGACCATTATTGGCGCTAGCCTTGTTGGAATGAAGAACTCCTGGATAAAAAGGATTGTTTTGTTATGATCATGAATCGAGTTGAATCTAACCTCAAAATCTGTGTCATGCTTTCCAAAGAAACGTTACACCAACAGTGGCGAAGTACTCAACGTCAAATTGTTTCGGAAACAAGTCAATCGCGGAAGCCCCTTCACTCCAAAACCAGTACTGACACAAATCAAACAACAACCAAACCTGCGTCCGCGTGGACATTGGACAAGATAAAAACATCTACCGCGCGCGCACACGCGCAAATATTTGAAAACGTAAACAAACCGCTCTCTCCACACACCGTTCGCTCTCTTCTGGCACTCTTTTGCCGCGATCGCCAACGACACGAGCTCGTTTGTTTCTTCTCCTGCCCACCTGCCACTCTTTCGTCGTCTGTCTGATCTTCTGACCCAACACTCTTGTTGGCGCACTCTCGCGTCGTGCCTTTCTTTCGTTTTGTTTATCTTTCCATTTTCTTCGCGGGCTCTTCTTGTTGTGATACCCACTTCAAGGTTGTTTCCTCCTCTCTTGACTCTCTTCTCCGTCCCATTTTGCCACTTGGTGGAATCTCTACCCTTCCGCAGCATCCGCGATCGCGAGGTTGGTTTTCCTGTTTTTGTAATTTGTTTATTTGAGTTTCCTAAGGAAAATTTACATTTTTGCATTCATTACACAAAGCACACACACGCGCTTTTCTCGTTTGCCGTACACTCAAACGGTCGACGTCAAATCTGTCAAAGCGGTATTGTCAAATGACGACCGTTAAATTTGCATTGGATGACAGAACAGCTGTAAATTAGTGTCTGAACGTGGTAATCACATCGGATGGCAGTAGTGCTTCATTTGGGTGTAGCTTCCAGTTCCAGTGGTGTGGTGTCACCGAGGCATGTGACGATCCGCCAAATCCAGTTCATAGCTGGTCGTGCGTGTGTGACGTGCGAACTCTCCTCCGGATCTTTTCGGACCAGGTGTGACCGCGTGGCCGCCGGGCATCCAAACTGGCCACACGCTACCTCTGACTGCTGCTGGACAAGAGTTCAATGATTTATGCTCGTTTTTTTCTCTTTTCCTCACTCTCACAGCGCGCGCTAAACAGATTATGTATGACAACAGGAAAACTGGTTGATCGGACCGTTTCCAGTTTTGGGATGTCTCCACAGAGCTGTGATTTCCGCATCCTATTCGAATGATTCAAGCAGCTACCGGTTGAACCAGCATATTCGTCCACAACTTGTATTCAAAATTCATTTGAGGCGCTCAAAAAAGCAATAAATCTCCCGCTTGAACAATTTGCCACACAAAGTAGCTTCATAAATCGATGTCACTGGAGCTGTACTGAACTGATCATATCGCGATGACGTCAAGTCATCAAAGAAGCCTCCGACCGATGCAGAAATTTGCATCGCAAAAACATTTTTGCCGAAATGTGTTAGAGACTGACACCGACACTACGAAGAACGCGCGCGGCATGTTCAATTTATCATAAATGTCAGCCGGTAATAATCGAGCGCTGATGTATGTTCGCCAGACGGAAGACAAGGAAGAAAATCGTGTCATCCCTGTTAGACTGAAGTCCCGCGATCGTGCGATTCGAAGCGTTATCTACTCGAAATCGATCTTGTCCTGCCATTTTCGAGCGTTTGTCCTGCGCTTGATCGTCTTATAGAAAACTAGGTAGGCGGTGATAAAATTTATGACAGATCATTGATTTTCACTAAGTGGAGTCTTCAAAAGTTTTTCTTTTCACCAAATCCATTAAATTTTATTTAAAATGATACTAGTGGGAACAAGTCAAACAAACATGTTTTTCCCTGGACGGAATCCGGCCGCGGTGGACAAATTGATCTCTCCAGAGGAACTACCAGGGAACTTTAATCGGCGTGGATTCGGCCATCATCAGTGATAAGCAGCTGTCAGTCAATTAGGTGATGCGGTGGAGGTAAATTCGAGTAAATTCTTAATTTGCTTGTTTTTTTTTCTTCATATTTTCTTAAATTACCCTTTCTCTTAGGCAAAGACAAAAATAAAACATGCCAGAGCTGCTTCTTTGGATTAAAACAGGCTTTCAAGAACTCACCGAAGACAAAAATACATCAATTATCGATATTTATAAATAAAAATAAAGTTATTTGCAATAAAGTTTACTTTTGTATGTATTAAATTATTAAATTAACCCCTAAATCCGAAACGTGAGCGTCCGACAATGGCAGGACATTCTAAATAACAAAGTCGCCGGAAATCGGCCCGACAACGGCCCGTCAACGTCGATTTTCTCAATCGTCGATCTCGACGATCGTCGGACAAAGTGTTGCATATACGCACGAAAAGGGCCCGAATTCCGTCGGACAAACCGACGGAATTCGGGCCGTTTTGTCGAGCCGTCCGGCGGTTTTCGGGCCGTTGTCGGCCCGGTCCGTCTGTCAGGGATTGCATGACAGGGGCAAATTAATAGCTCAAAACACCCGATACGACAGAAGTGCGGGGATATCAAGTGCGTTGGGAATGTGCTTTGTTGACGAAAGGGCTTTTTCGATGATATTTAGCAAGGTTGTTAATCGATATAATTATCGTCGATAATATTATCGTCTAACGATAACGATAATGGTTTTCGTTTTTTGAATGATATATTCAAATTTTCACAAAATACCGTATTTTCTCGAAAATACTCAAATTTTTATAATTTGCAATATGGGTATCAAACGATTCGAAATTTTGCATGTATTTTCACGGTTTGAGAGTTTTTTGAATGAAATACTAAAGTTTTCAGAAAATATCGTATTTTCTTATAAAAATATTTTATATTCTTCTTATAAAAATTTGAATATTATTTTTATAATTCGCAATATGGGTATCAAACGATTCGAAATTTTGCATGCTGTATCAGAGTTTTTTTTTAAATAAAATGCTCAAATTTTCACATAATACCGTATTTTTTTAAGCACCAAAGTTTACATGATTTGCAATATTGGTATCAAGCAAAGCGAAATTTTACCTGCTTTTTCATTAAAAAAAACTCTAAAACAGTTGAAATACGTGCAAAATTTCGAATCGTTTGTATCGTGATTATAAAATTTTAGTATTTTCTAGAAAATACGGTATTTTGTGAAAATTTTAGTATTTAATTCAAAAAAACTATAAAATAGTGAAAATGTATGCTAAATTTCGAATCGTTTGACACCCATATTGCAAATTATAAAAAATTGAGTACTTTCAAAAAAATTTGGTTTTTTGTGATCAAAAAAATATTTACTAAGAACTATCGTTAACCCTCTACAATCGCCAAAAATCCAAGCAAAAATATTTTTTTCATCTAATTTTTGATGTTTAATAGGCATTGGAAAGTAGAACTTATTAAAAATCAAAATCAAATTATTCGCTCTACAGCAATGCCTTGGCGTTCTCGATTGCGAGATTCCTAGTCGAAACTAGGTGTTTGAAGGCTTGATTGTTGAGGCAATTGCAAACCTCTTTTTACACCTTAGCTTCCATCCACCCCGGGATTCGAACTGACGACCTTTGGATTGTTAGTCCAACTGCCTACCAGCGACTCCACCGAGACAGGACTCAGGGAGACGACTACTACACCTGGACTGAGCTAACGACCTAACCTTTTTAGGTTAGTCCGGGGCCAACATTTACTTCCCGTCCGACGGAAGGCGTGATCAGACAAATCTCGTCTCGAAAAATGCCACCAGGACCGTCTGGGATCGAACCCAGGCCGACTGGGTGAGAGGCAATCACGCTTACCCCTACACCATAGTTCCCGGCAGAACTTATTATAATTGTGAAAATTTCTGGGTAGGAAGTTTCACTTGTTTTATGTTACTTTGCCAGAGTTTTAAAATATTAGATTTTTTCTGGGATCAACTTGTTTTGTAAAAATAAGTATTCCAGTAATTTTTGAAATGTCCCAGACTATGCTTCTACGCATTTGTCTACCATTTGAATGACAATGGTTTCGTTCTATAGCCGAAAATGTGAAAATAGGAGGTAGGAGATCGTAGAATAAACCTAATAATATCAAAAACAAACATAAATTAAATATGATAAATTCAAATAAAAATACTAAAAATGAAACGTGAAAACCAAAACAAAAGAAGAAAAATTTTTGTAGAACAAAAGTTGCTCAAAATGACCTCTGAACCAGGGAAAAAATTTAAAAAAAAATTGGGCGCTAGAGGGTAAAAAACCTTTTTTTAATGAAAATGCTATAAAGAAACATTTTTTATTGTTCTTAAAATATTGCCCGAAAAAATGGAAAACTTGCCGCTCAGCGAAAACTTTTTTTCCTCCAAAAAAATGAAACTCAATGTTTTTCGTTTTTTTCTGTAGTTTGTTTTCGTCTTATAATATTTCTGAATTGCGAAATAAAATCTTTTTGAAAGTTATAGCTTGGAAATGCATATAATTTAAAACCCTTACACATTATTGAAAGCGATAAATCCTTCAATATTGCAGATTTTATTTTGCTTTCAATAATTAATTTCAAATTTTGTTCAACCATATGGTTGATATTTTCCTTATATCATCATTTCTAAAAAAAAATAATCATGAATCCGGTGTTGATACCAAACACTAAGAATGCCTTAAGCAGCAATCATTAAGTGTACCTTAAACCAGGATGGAATTGATAGATTTTCATTGTTTTTTTTTTACAAATGTTATCAAGCCGGTAGGGCAAATTTCAAGATTAATATTTTTAAAACATGAACTGGCCATGCGTTTTTTTTTTAAATTGTTTTAATCAATGGTGCTACGTTGGAGTTTATAATGTTAAATCCCGGAGTTACTTTGTCACATTTGCGTTTATTGCTAATTTCATATGTAATGTGTTATGTACGTCAAATTGGCCATTACTAAGGTTGATTTCGATTTTTTAAAAAAAGAAACAAATTATTTTAATTTAAATATTTTTTATCTCTTGTTAGGAGCACAAAAAAATTATGGTTATATTCATCAGAGAATGTTGTCAAAAAAAAATGTAATATTACATCAGAAACTGTTGAATTTTTCTTCAGTTTTTGATAAATTTTCATCAGGTTCATTTTTACACATTTTTAGGTAGTGGATATTACTATATTTAACCAACCAAATTTGTAACCTCAACCTATTCAAATTTCAGTATAATAGTAGCATAAGTATAATAAGGCTGGTACAAATTTTATTTAAACTTTTTGTCTCCCCTCCTTTTACATTCCCCAAAAATCAGGGGGCATAAAAAGTTTTTTTTAAAACATCAAAATTTCAATGGAAATTTAAGTGCAATCAGCTGAAATCAATTTAAAATGCGTTTAGAATCATTTTCAACATGTTTGGGTCAATATAAAAATCTTAAGAATTTTTGAAAATTTTCGATGTTTATTATCACAAAAAAAAATTTTTCGCTAAAATTTTAGTTTTTGCCAAATCTTACATTTTTTGAAAACTAATGATTGCAAAACAACTGAACTAGAAATTTATTTTGAAACACTTTTTCTATGCAGATGTTGAAACTATAAAAAAAGTAAATCTTTCCCAGTTCCTGAGGGGAACACCCTTGAAGAGTATCGGGGCCGGCATTTACAAAGCGGATTCAGTGGCAGTTTCATTCTCAACTTAATGTTAACATGTTAAGGTTAATGTTAACATTCCATAGGTCGCCTCCCTAAGGTGTCGTGATAAGGTCCAGTTTGTGACGATACACTACCTTCCCTTTACTAAGCAATCGATTCCAGAAGGGAAAAGATCACCAGTTGTGTTGGTTCGAGCCGGGATTTGAACCCCGATCTACCGCTTACGAGGCGGAACCACTGGGCTACGTGGCTCGGTCAAATGTTGAAACTATGGCTTGCCCCCTCCCTTGACCCCGGCCAGAGCCGAGGGACAAAAACTTTGAAAAATATTTGCATCGGCCTAAGGATTTTTAAATAAAATCCATTTATATACAATGCACCAAAATCTGTGAAGTTGGAATCGACCCAACGACAGAACTTTTTGTGGATTCGAAGTATAAAGAACCAACAAATTTTAAATAAAATATAAACATCACCGCTCTTGTAGAAAATGTTTCATGTTCAACTTTCCCCAGCCTTTATAACGGTAGCTCGGCTCATTTTAGTTTTTTTTCAATTTTCTGAAACAATTTACAGAATTTACAAACGGTAAAAAGAAAAGTTGATTTTGCTATACATTCTGCGACATATGAAACAAATCCACGAACTAACCTTTCTAACGCTCACTATCGGCAATCTCATTACAGCATAAAAACAAGGTTCCTCGCCTAGCGTCACAAATCACAAATCCAAGCAGCCATCTTCAACCGTTCAGCCCGTGAATCAATTAGCTGCACTTCACTTCCTAGCGTTGATCGCTCAGGTCTCGAAGATGCTGACCGGTAGTTAGTCAGCCAGCCTGGCAGTGGTCATTTGGATGGCGATGCACTTGATTATCAGTTACCTAAAATGGACAGAAACAAACGGAAAGGGCAAAACTGTTAGCGTGGTGGTCGCACTCGGTCGATCGATTATCAGGAAGAATCGCACAAATGTGTATCTACACTACTGGTTAGTTTGTACTCTACTAGCAAGAAAACGACGATGCGGGGAAGGTGGTGTGTAATTAATTTTCCAGCTGATTTAACGATTAGTATCGCATTCGTAAAAGGAATCCTCGGCGGCGACGACAACGACGACTTATGACCAGAGACCGCAGAGACCACCACGCTGGTCATCGAAATGGTCGATCGATTGATCGTATCCCCCCTCCCCCTCCCCCATTTAGAGTTGGTTATTAACATTCATGCGATTCTTCCAAGATCTGTTAGCGTTGAGCGCGTCGTTTGAGCTTTTAGTGGACGCTGCATGTGGTGCAGTTGATCGGTTGGCATTTTGGCATCGATATGTTTAACATGTGAAATAAATTAAAAGATTGTTTGGCTTTTTTTCTGGTATTATTGGATTTGGCCATTAGGAAGATTTGTGTTGATTTTTGATGAATGTGAGGAATGTCTTTTAAATCGGACTACCCGCTCGTGTGCCGGTGGCATTCAAGGAATCTTTGACTCAGCCTAGACACTGGCAAATGTACGGGTGCCTTCAAAGGTTATTTGAGACTGCCGCTGTATAGAGGTTGGCCAGTAATGTTTGCCTTGGCGGCATCGAGCGTGAGAAAAGTAACGAAGATCATCATTTTGCATAGCGCATTAGGGATGTTGCTGAATCCTGTGGCTATTTGTGATAAAGTACATTTTCGACAAGAGAGTTCGGTTATGACGATATGGCTATGGATTAATGTATGTTTGATGACATGTTTAAATTTAAATCCGAAGGTAATAATCTGTAACAAATATTAAAGTAATTGTTGCAATATAAGCACATTAAATAGGAATCACGATAACAGCATCAGCACATATAAATTGTTCAGGTGAGCTCATCGTCGTGTCAGTTATCATGTGGTTCAGTGTAGCAATCTTAAACGTAGCTTTTTTGGCTTCAAATGCCTTGAACACCCTTGTACAGTTCCGTTTGCCAAACGAGGACCTTGACTATTCACCGAATGGAAACAGTAACGATCTAACCCCGGTATCACTATTCTACGTCGATGAGTACACATCAGGTGGAGTTGTTTCTCAACTCGACGTTTTCATTCCGGAACTTTTGAGAACGTATCCCTGCCTGTTGATGGAACCTGCCTATTCACGCGTCCGGGACCAGATGACTTTGTACGGAACCTGCAACTACCAGTCCATGTTCCGGCTGGACCTGCAGCGTTCCGATGGAGAGTGGACGGCTAAAGTGAAGCTTTCACAAACAAATTGCCGGGATGAATTGGTTGATGATTTTGATTTAAACTGGCAAGGAATTAACAGTACGGTGGTTTCAAGAAAGACGAATACTTCTTACAGTACTGTTATTATGGATCTTTTGTCTTTCAAGAGAGGTATGAGTTATGGGATGGTGCGATCTATGTATCCGATTTTGAACAACACTAATTTGATTTTAGTTAGGAAACAGTTATCAAAATGTCAATGCTTTGATGGATCAGATTTTGGGATTCAAAACACGTGGAACCAGTTGTGCTCCAAACAATAATTTTTAAAATTTTATGTATAGTCGCTTTGAAACTTTAATTACACGGCTTATTTGTCATCCGAAATTCCTCAAGTTTTGCCATTTCACCGCCATACAAGCATTAGGCAGACGATCTTCGGCTTAGTGTCAGGGTGTTTTGGAGATTAGGGATTTGATATGCTGGGTTGCTCTAGGTCAAAATCTGGGTGCAGAAAAGGCAGAATGCGTAACGTGATTTTCGAAAGTTCCCCACTACTCCAGCTGCACTACAGCTGTAAACACAAACAAAGTAAAAGGCTAAGTTCAAGCTCAAGCGTGACAGAGTTTATGCTGCTGAAGTGATTTGTTTTGAAGCATTTTGAGTCTGCCAATGTTAAATTATTGTTATGAAGTGTTTTGTGAGTTTTTTGCATTGTGTCGGGAGTAGGTGGAACTTTTGTTTATCAAAAAATTTATGCAATCATACAACGATCATATAACCCAAACGGCTCCAAATACAATTTCCATTCCAATGTTATTGATAATTATGCCTATCTTGATATCAACCCTCTTCTTAACATTTCAATGTCCGTGGGCTCTCTTGTAATAAGATTTCTGGGATTCCTATCTAGATAGAATTGCACACCGGCATCGATTTGTTGACGTCAAATTCCTCAAAAGGCCGACTCCACCGATTTTTTTTCCTTAACAAAGTGGGCAATTTTAGAATTTCACTCTAATTAATTTTATTTTTTAAGACATTTGCTCAGCTGGTGATTCTGAGTCGATATGTATAAATGAAGGTAGGTCTAGGAGGTCTAATTAAAAAGTTCATTTTTCGAGTGATTTTCTAGCCTTACCTCAGTAAGGTGAGGAAGGCAAAAATTGGAAAAAAAAACTTTATCACATTTGATAGGAAATGTTGGTGCATATAAAATACAAAGCACAACAAAGAACAACAAAAAAATAAGCTATCCAAGAACTACTATCCTTGTTTAGATTGAAGTGTAGATCATCACCAATTCATAGCATTGAGCTAATTCTATGATTTTAAACTTGAAAAACATAACAAATATAATGAAAACATAGATTTTAAAAATTTCCCGGGATCCCAGGAATTCACAGGATTTGAAAAATATTTTTCCCGTATCCCGGGAAATTCAAAGCTCGGGAAAATTGGACGCTCTAGTTACGAAGCTTCTACCACAAAACAATTACCACTTGAGCATGAGAGACTACTCATGGTTGTCCTTCTCCTTTGTTGAACAGGACCGTAATATCCTATCAGCACTACCGATCTTACGCTTTAAAGATCAAGTGGTGTTCTCCTTATCAACAGCATGTGTATGAATGCGCTGAAAAGATAAAATACCAAGCTCACCAAAATTAAAGCAGGTACAAACAGGCAACAGTCGTTGGCCACCAACGGCGCCCGCCTTGGCACAGAACAATTGCCGATTTTGAAAATAATAAAAAAAATAATATAAATTTTTCATAAAATCATTTATTTATTAGAAATGTTTTTTAATGCATACAAAAAACCCATTGCAATGATTGAAATGTTAATATATATTTGATGACTGAATCAAATTTAAATTCGACGATTTTACCCATTGACATGGAAATGATCTGTTGCAAATTATAAAGCAATTGTTGTAATCTATGCAAATTAAAAGGAATTACGATAACAGCATCAAAGAATATAAATTGGCATGGTGAGCTCATCATCGTTTCAGTTATCATGTGGTTTAGCATAACAATCGTTAACGTAGTTTTCGTGGCTTCAAACGCCATGAACACCCTTTTACAGTTTCGTTTGCCAAACGAGGACCTTGACTTTTCAACGAATGAAAACTCAGTACCGTTAACTGGGGTGACTTTGATAGCCCGGGGTGACTTTGATAGGTTTTTCAAATGCCGTCAAATTAATATCTCAACATTTTTGAGAATTTTGAGTATGTAAGCTTTAAGAGATAACTTATTTTCGAACATATATGCAAAAATGTGACTGTTACATTGGATGTATCGAAATTAATGGCCAAATCAAATTTTTATCAATGTCACCCCGGGCTATCAAAGTCACCCCAGTTTACGGTATCAATATTCTACGCCGATGAGTACACATCATCCGATGGAGTAGTTTCTCAAGTGAACGTTTTCATTCCGGAACTTATGAGAAGATATCCCTGCCTGCTGATGGAACCTGCCTATTCACTCGTCCGGGACCGCATGACCTTATACGGAACCTGCACCTATCAGGAAATGTTCCGGCTGGACCTGCAGCGTTCCGATGAGCAGTGGACGGCAAAAGTGAAGCTTTCAAACAAGAACTGCCGGGATGATTTAGTTGATAATTTCGAATTAAACTGGCATGGGATCAATCATACGGTGGTTTCAAGGAAGACGGATAGGTTTTACGGTAGTGTCACTTTAGATCTCTTGCCTTATATAACAGGTATGAGTTATGGTACGGTGCGGTCTATGTATCCGGTTCTGAACAACACTGACTTCAAATTACTACGTAAAATTTTTAACAAATGTAAATGTCTTGATGGATCAGAATTTGAGTATAAAAACACGTGGAAGGAGTTTTGTCCAGAATCATACCTTCAGCAAATATTAAAATGGTTTAAAATAAAATTAAACTCGGTAAGTGTATAATCTCTTTTCTGACAGGATGAGTTTAATGCTGTTTACGGTTTCTATGTACAATTATCGTATTAGTTTTTTTTAATGATGCAAAACCGTTATTTTGAAATAAAAAAATTTCAATCAGTATTCAAATATTGACAAAAAACCAGTATAAAAATGCGCGATTTATTTCTGCACTTATCAATAAGTTTCTTAAAGAAAAATGATCGTACTAATCACACTTAACCCTTTACAACCCAACCCCGCCTCTAGGCGGGAGTCGATAAAAAATCGCCAAAAATCCAACTCACGCGAAATCGGGAAAAGCTGTCTCGAGTTATGACCACTTAAGTGATATGTATACCTTTGTTTGAAGCCGGATTTCACTTAAATGTATATAAATTATGTCCGGATCCATCATCCGACCCATCGTTAGCTAGGAAAGACCTTTCCAACGAGTCCAAAACATTGATGATCTGGCAACCCTGTCTCGAGTTATGACCACTTAAGTGATATTTATGTACCATTTTAAAGCCGGATCTCACTTAAATGTATGTAAACTATGTCCGGATCTATCAACCGACCCATCGTTGGTTAGGTAATTGAAAGACCTTTCCAATTTGTCCAAAACATTGATGATCTGGCAACCCTGTCTCAAGTTATGACCACTTCAGTGATATTTGTGTACTTTTTTATTCCGGATCTTAATAAAAAAGATGAAATTTGTGTTCAAATGTGTGTGTCCCATCATGTCACCCACTGTTTGTAAAGAGTGAGGAAGGCACCAACCACATAGCATGAGCATGAGCATGAGAGACCACCCATGGTTGTCCTTCTCCGTTGCTGAACAGGACCGTAATATCCTATCAATACAACCGACCATACGCTTGAACGATCTAATGGTGTTTCCCTTATCAACAGCATGTATGAATGCGCTGAAAAGATAAAACATCAAGATCATTAAAACTAGATCTGGAGCAAATAGGTAACAGTCGTTGGCCACCAACGGCGCCCGCCATGTCAGTTTGTAGATCTTGGGGGATTGGGACGGGAATGTTAGTTAGCACAGGTTGCTACAAAGGGTGGGTTCTATACGATATCCACACCCCCACGTGTGCCGGAAAACTACTTCTACTTGGGATTTTGTTAGTGGGTAAGGGTAATGGCCAGGATTCAACATAGAGGATGATGATGCGACCCAATAATCAATCAATTTTGTTTAATGGTGTGATGTATTATGTATTCTCAAGGCAAACAGTCGGAGTATGCGGATGAGACTATTCCCGGTTATTACGCGTTGAGTTTAGCATAAATGATTCAATCTTAGACAGCCGGCTGTGGAAAGATAAAACCAACTAAAATGCGAAAACGCGAAACCGCCCGGACCGAAATACACACACAATCGGAAGGACAACAAAGACGGCAACGGCATCGAAAATCCTGCGAGATGACCGCGACGCGCACCGTTCAAATTCTCCAAAGCAACTGTCAACATCGCGAAATCACCCGGGTCCAAATACACACATAATCGCGGGGAAAACAAAGACAGAAACGTCATCGAAAATTCGGCGTGTTGACCGCGACGCGCAACGTTCAAATTCTCCAAAGCAACTGTCAACATCGCGAAATCGTCCGGGTCGAAATACACACACAATCGGGGGGAAAACAAAGACGGAAACGGCAACGAAAGTCCGGCGTGTTGCCCGCGACGCGCAACGTTCAAATTCTCCAAAGCAACTGTCAACATCGCGAAATCGTCCGGGTCGAAATACACACACAATCGGGGGGAAACAAAGACGGAAACGGCAACGAAAATCCGGCGTGTTGACCGCGACGCGCCGCGTTCAAATTCTCCAAAGCAACTGTCAACATCGCGAAATCACCCGGGTCGAAATACACACACAATCGCGGGGAAAACAAAGACAGAAACGTCATCGAAAATCCGGCGTGTTGACCGCGACGCGCAACGTTCAAATTCTCCAAAGCAACTGTCAACATCGCGAAATCGTCCGGGTCGAAATACACACACAATCGGGGGGAAACAAAGACGGAAACGGCAACGAAAATCCGGCGTGTTGCCCGCGACGCGCAACGTTCAAATTCTCCAAAGCAACTGTCAACATCGCGAAATCGTCCGGGTCGAAATACACACACAATCGGGGGGAAAACAAAGACGGAAACGGCAACGAAAATCCGGCGTGTTGCCCGCGACGCGCAACGTTCAAATTCTCCAAAGTAACTGTCAACATCGCGAAATCGTCCGGGTCGAAATACACACACAATCGGGGGGAAACAAAGACGGAAACGGCAACGAAAATCCGGCGTGTTGCCCGCGACGCGCAACGTTCAAATTCTCCAAAGCAACTGTCAACATCGCGAAATCGTCCGGGTCGAAATACACACACAATCGGGGGGAAAACAAAGACGGAAACGGCAACGAAAATCCGGCGTGTTGCCCGCGACGCGCAACGTTCAAATTCTCCAAAGCAACTGTCAACATCGCGAAATCGTCCGGGTCGAAATACACACACAATCGGGGGGAAACAAAGACGGAAACGGCAACGAAAATCCGGCGTGTTGCCCGCGACGCGCAACGTTCAAATTCTCCAAAGTAACTGTCAACATCGCGAAATCGTCCGGGTCGAAATACACACACAATCGGGGGGAAACAAAGACGGAAACGGCAACGAAAATCCGGCGTGTTGCCCGCGACGCGCAACGTTCAAATTCTCCAAAGCAACTGTCAACATCGCGAAATCGTCCGGGTCGAAATACACACACAATCGGGGGGAAAACAAAGACGGAAACGGCAACGAAAATCCGGCGTGTTGCCCGCGACGCGCAACGTTCAAATTCTCCAAAGCAACTGTCAACATCGCGAAATCGTCCGGGTCGAAATACACACACAATCGGGGGGAAACAAAGACGGAAACGGCAACGAAAATCCGGCGTGTTGCCCGCGACGCGCAACGTTCAAATTCTCCAAAGCAACTGTCAACATCGCGAAATCGTCCGGGTCGAAATACACACACAATCGGGGGGAAAACAAAGACGGAAACGGCAACGAAAATCCGGCGTGTTGCCCGCGACGCGCAACGTTCAAATTCTCCAAAGCAACTGTCAACATCGCGAAATCACCCGGGTCCAAATACACACATAATCGCGGGGAAAACAAAGACAGAAACGTCATCGAAAATCCGGCGTGTTGACCGCGACGCGCAACGTTCAAATTCTCCAAAGCAACTGTCAAAATCGCGAAATCGTCCGGGTCGAAATACACACACAATCGGGGGGAAAACAAAGACGGAAACGGCAACGAAAGTCCGGCGTGTTGCCCGCGACGCGCAACGTTCAAATTCTCCAAAGCAACTGTCAACATCGCGAAATCGTCCGGGTCGAAATACACACACAATCGGGGGGAAACAAAGACGGAAACGGCAACGAAAATCCGGCGTGTTGACCGCGACGCGCCGCGTTCAAATTCTCCAAAGCAACTGTCAACATCGCGAAATCACCCGGGTCGAAATACACACACAATCGCGGGGAAAACAAAGACAGAAACGTCATCGAAAATCCGGCGTGTTGCCCGCGACGCGCAACGTTCAAATTCTCCAAAGCAACTGTCAACATCGCGAAATCGTCCGGGTCGAAATACACACACAATCGGGGGGAAAACAAAGACAGAAACGTCATCGAAAATCCGGCGTGTTGACCGCGACGCGCAACGTTCAAATTCTCCAAAGCAACTGTCAACATCGCGAAATCGTCCGGGTCGAAATACACACACAATCGGGGGGAAACAAAGACGGAAACGGCAACGAAAATCCGGCGTGTTGACCGCGACGCGCCGCGTTCAAATTCTCCAAAGCAACTGTCAACATCGCGAAATCGTCCGGGTCGAAATACACACACAATCGCGGGGAAAACAAAGACAGAAACGTCATCGAAAATCCGGCGTGTTGCCCGCGACGCGCAACGTTCAAATTCTCCAAAGCAACTGTCAACATCGCGAAATCGTCCGGGTCGAAATACACACACAATCGGGGGGAAAACAAAGACAGAAACGTCATCGAAAATCCGGCGTGTTGACCGCGACGCGCAACGTTCAAATTCTCCAAAGCAACTGTCAACATCGCGAAATCGTCCGGGTCGAAATACACACACAATCGGGGGGAAACAAAGACGGAAACGGCAACGAAAATCCGGCGTGTTGCCCGCGACGCGCAACGTTCAAATTCTCCAAAGCAACTGTCAACATCGCGAAATCGTCCGGGTCGAAATACACACACAATCGGGGGGAAAACAAAGACGGAAACGGCAACGAAAATCCGGCGTGTTGCCCGCGACGCGCAACGTTCAAATTCTCCAAAGCAACTGTCAACATCGCGAAATCACCCGGGTCGAAATACACACACAATCGCGGGGAAAACAAAGACAGAAACGTCATCGAAAATCCGGCGTGTTGACCGCGACGCGCAACGTTCAAATTCTCCAAAGCAACTGTCAACATCGCGAAATCGTCCGGGTCGAAATACACACACAATCGGGGGGAAACAAAGACGGAAACGGCAACGAAAATCCGGCGTGTTGCCCGCGACGCGCAACGTTCAAATTCTCCAAAGCAACTGTCAACATCGCGAAATCGTCCGGGTCGAAATACACACACAATCGGGGGGAAAACAAAGACGGAAACGGCAACGAAAATCCGGCGTGTTGCCCGCGACGCGCAACGTTCAAATTCTCCAAAGTAACTGTCAACATCGCGAAATCGTCCGGGTCGAAATACACACACAATCGGGGGGAAACAAAGACGGAAACGGCAACGAAAATCCGGCGTGTTGCCCGCGACGCGCAACGTTCAAATTCTCCAAAGCAACTGTCAACATCGCGAAATCGTCCGGGTCGAAATACACACACAATCGGGGGGAAAACAAAGACGGAAACGGCAACGAAAATCCGGCGTGTTGCCCGCGACGCGCAACGTTCAAATTCTCCAAAGCAACTGTCAACATCGCGAAATCGTCCGGGTCGAAATACACACACAATCGGGGGGAAACAAAGACGGAAACGGCAACGAAAATCCGGCGTGTTGCCCGCGACGCGCAACGTTCAAATTCTCCAAAGCAACTGTCAACATCGCGAAATCGTCCGGGTCGAAATACACACACAATCGGGGGGAAAACAAAGACGGAAACGGCAACGAAAATCCGGCGTGTTGCCCGCGACGCGCAACGTTCAAATTCTCCAAAGCAACTGTCAACATCGCGAAATCACCCGGGTCCAAATACACACATAATCGCGGGGAAAACAAAGACAGAAACGTCATCGAAAATCCGGCGTGTTGACCGCGACGCGCAACGTTCAAATTCTCCAAAGCAACTGTCAACATCGCGAAATCGTCCGGGTCGAAATACACACACAATCGGGGGGAAAACAAAGACGGAAACGGCAACGAAAGTCCGGCGTGTTGCCCGCGACGCGCAACGTTCAAATTCTCCAAAGCAACTGTCAACATCGCGAAATCGTCCGGGTCGAAATACACACACAATCGGGGGGAAACAAAGACGGAAACGGCAACGAAAATCCGGCGTGTTGACCGCGACGCGCCGCGTTCAAATTCTCCAAAGCAACTGTCAACATCGCGAAATCACCCGGGTCGAAATACACACACAATCGCGGGGAAAACAAAGACAGAAACGTCATCGAAAATCCGGCGTGTTGACCGCGACGCGCAACGTTCAAATTCTCCAAAGCAACTGTCAACATCGCGAAATCGACCGGGTCGAAATACACACACAATCGGGGGGAAACAAAGACGGAAACGGCAACGAAAATCCGGCGTGTTGCCCGCGACGCGCAACGTTCAAATTCTCCAAAGCAACTCAGTGAGGAAGGCACCAACCACATAGGTGGATTAAGTAAGTTTTTTCATTTAAAACAAATAAAATCATATTTCACAATATTCAATTTTCGTTCATGGTCACCCGCGACAGACACGAACAAAGAAACTAAGAGAAACGCAAAAAGTAAATTTTTCATAACTTTTTTTTCGTAAAATCGCGATAACTTGTGATGGTTATAAGCATACCGCTTATGTTTATACATCAACATTTCTATAATTTTCTGCTCTACAACTTTGTAGAACATTGTTACACTCTAAAAAGAAACCCTGCAAAGTTAGAAAAAACATGAAATTTTAAAATGAAAAATTTTGTTCTAATGAAAAAATGACCCTTCTGGGTTATTGTAGATTTGAAAAGTACATAAAATTTCCCTTAAAATGACAAGTTCCAAAAAAATTTACGAGTTACGAAAAATGGTAGAGTTTTTGAAACTTTTTTTTTCGATTAAAAATACATTTTTTTAATTTTGAGTACGCCATCAAATCGGGCGTCCAATTTTACATAAAAGTCCATTTGACACCAAATTTTCATCTCATCACCGTTTCAGAATGCAAATTATTGAAAAACATATCTTTATTCGCATGTTCAAAAATTGAAAGAGTCGTAGTGCCCTCCGTCACGAGATACCAAAAAACGGACCTCAGATTCGTGACCAGGGATAAAAGTTATCCCTCAGGACAAAGTTTCACGCAAATCGAAGAAGGGTCGGGGCAACTTTTCCCGATTTCGTGTGAGTTAGTAGCGAATTACCCAAATACAAAAATTAGCTAATCAACAAGTTTCTTAAAGAAAAATGATCGTACTAATAACTTTAAAAACTACAATTTCACGAGCAGGTGTCACCTACGCGCGTACTTTCGCGAGCAACCCCATCGTTTTGACAAGCAAGGTCGGATGATTCACAACAACGTCGCAGCCCAGTAGTGTACGGACCTGTTGCTGCAACCCGGTTGAGCTTACCTTTCTGGTGACTAAGCACCCAACTCCACCCCGCTTTGGAGCCCCCATCTGAACGCACTAATCTCTAAAATCAATTCACCACTCTTTGTCGGTCGGTTGGGAATAATGCTGTCATCGACTACCACACTGTGTTCACCAGCTTCCTAACAAGGTTACGTGTGTCCGGATGACGAGGAAACTCCTTTCGAAAGTTCAGAGCCTCAAATCAAGGCCAAATTCCACACACAAGAACCGTACTGGGGGCACTTGGCTTACCTCCCATGTTGGGGTAGAGAATGATCTAAGCATGAAAAAAGGTACTCTCGAGTACCAAGAGTCTCTCAACAATGGTCACCTCGCTTTGAAAGGAATGGACGCTTTCGTAACCGATCGCGCGAATACCGCTCAATTAGGTGATAAAGTCGCGACAAAAAGGGTTGTGGAAGTTGGGGTCTTTCGCGTGACTACTTCAGTGGTCTCAAGTCGCTTTGTCATCACCTCTTTGTGGCACGTGGAATGTGTGGCAGCTGCCATCGTCAGGGGTGGCCCAACCCCCATTTTGGGGTGGAGAAATATTTTGATTCGTGGTGGAATTTTCTCGTTGAACTAACCACTTAAAGTGTATGCCCTGGGATTGTATTCCAATTTGTTTGGGGTCGATCCCTATCGGAGCGACCTTGGTTTGTCTAAGCTAGAGTTCCCTGCCAAGTTGCAAAGTCATGACGAAATTCTTAGGTCACCTCGTTTGACGGATGACGCGCGCCGAAGGCCGCACATTCCCACAGAACACCTCACCACCTTGCTATAATTTTATTATGGCAACGTCACCTCTCGACCGACTCTTAGTAGGTGGATGCCGTGCAATCTCCTCCGTTGACCTGAGAAGTGCTGAATTGGAGCTTAATGGCATGTAAATTATCTTGCCAAGATAATCGGCTCGTCGTCGGAATTGTCCGGGCAGGTCGTCGCTCGTCACAACCGCGGCGCGTTTTCTTTATCTTGTTTATTTTATTAGTGTCAAACACGGCACGGCCCGGTTGGGGGCTGGACAGTAACAAGACCGCGGTATGATTGTGAGCGGGTCACTGCAGGCTGGGATGACCTTCGATTTCGCGCTGAACGCGTTCGGAGAGAACCCCTCGCCCCCCCGTCAGAGATGAGAAGGAACCTCTCCGGATGGATTGAATGACACCGTGATTCCCAAGTAACCGCGAGGCACTAAATAGCGGCATTAAATCAGCATTATATTGGCATTTAATACCAGCAAATAATGCTTCAAAACATTAAATCAGCACTTTTCCCTTGAGAAATATTTCAAGTGGCGCACAGTGATGCCGATTTAATGCCTCACCGAAAGCTCGAACAAACAAAACTGCTTTATCGACGTCAAGGCTGGGGGAAAAAAAAGGACAGCTAGCTGCTCCACACACTTGGTGGTGGGCCTCCTTTGTTTTTTTTTCTCCTGTTGCGTTTCATGTGTGAGTGTGACACTTTGATGTTATTCTTGCATTTTTCTCGTCGATCTCCAGGTTGCGCGCCAGCCAACTGATGTATTCTGAAATGAGTGTTTGTTTTGAAACTTTTAATCGATGTGGTTGATGCATCGAACATTAAGGAAGACTTTCTTTCTGCTGTTTCGAGTTTCTGGTTCATGAGAAAAACCCGTTGTCATTTTGTTGGACGAAAATTATTGACGAGTCACTCAGCAAATTGCAGCCATCCAGTCAAGTACAGTACAATCAATTACGGAAGGCTTGGGGTTAATAGGGACAAGTAATGGCTAACGGCTAACCTAAACTGTTTTTCCGAGGAGTGCTTGGTCCACGGTTGGCAAAATTTCACAAAGTGTATCAGACTTCCGGAAAGCAGCTTTTTGCTTGCGAGAAAAGTCATTAAATTTACCAGAGAACTTTTGATAATGTCCTTTGTGCTATGGGCATATGTTTTGAAAAATTTGGCTTAATTGCAGGCTGCAGTTTTCCACAAAAAAAAATAAACAAAAAAAACACTTCAGTCAGCGGGAATTGAACCCAGTTCACGCAAAAATAAAACTGTTGCACACAGGGGGAAATGCGCCTTAGCCCGCACGCTTATAGGAACAGTATAACGGGAGAAGGATAAAAGTCAATAAGAGCGTGACTGGCTGAAATGTTTCCCGTATGGATGGGTTACTTTGTTGATAAACATCAAATGCTTTGAAGCACATTTTCAAGGTCGTAAATGGTGATTTAATGCCAGTTGTAATGCTGCAAAGTTTTGGTACTTTGAGGCATTCGCAAAGCTTATTTACTACTTCAAAGCATTCGAGTGCTGATTTAGTACTGAATAAATACTTCAATTTAGTGCTTGTGGTTACTTGGGTTGATTTAATCGGCACGGTTGGGAAACGGTTGGAGGTTCGAGGCTCGAAGGAAACAAAGAGCGGGTTAATTTATTGATACGGGATAGGGTTGAATGATGACCGGTTGTTTCTTGTTGGGTCAAACAGTTTATTTATAATAATGAGCATGAGCATGAGCATGAGCATGAGCATGGTTGACTGCCAATGAGCTGCTACTCCGTTATTGACAGATCAGCTGAAGTTAAACAATGAATCAAAAATGATCAGTGGGAGCCAACCATCCGTTCACTGTTTAACCTCTGAAGATCCCTACTTTATTAGTCAATACCAGCGCCCTCCCAAGAAGCCTGCAGTTCAACGAAAGGGAGGAATGTTAGTCCGATAGTTGAAGTTGCAGACTCATCAAGCACATAGTTTTTCGCTATATACTTGTTGATACCGCATGAGACCGTTGAATCCACAGCATCTCCTTCAAGCATCACGTGATTAAATTTTTTTTGGGTTAGTAGGATAAGGTATTGGCTTTTCGATGCCTCCCGAGCTACGACGCTATGGGGAGGACTTTCATAACAGACCCGTCGGCGAGCCTTCCGAGCAACGATGCTATGGGGAGGTCTTTCTGGTTAACACACAAAATCACTCACACACAGTTTTTTGCTTCACTATTAACTTGACGATCCAAAATGTCAGTGCGTCTTTCGATCATTTTATAGAAATAGCTTTTTCACCACAAAAAAATAAAACCTTATTCAAAAAATTAAAACACAATCCAACCGACGCCGTGCCTTCCGATCAACGATGATATAGGAAGGGCTTTGAAAATCACAAAAATCACTTTTCACTCCGAATATTTTTTTTACGACCACGCGCTCCCTTTGCCAATTATCCACTGATGACGCTGCACTTTCAGAGGGTAATCTTCACCTCGCATCACACAATTCACGACAAAAATGCGAAACAAAAGGCACAAAAAAATCACTTTTCACTCCGAATATTTTTTACGACCACGCGCTCCCTTTGCCAATTATGCACTGATGACGCTGCACTTTCAGAGGGTAATCTTCTCCTCGCATCACACAATTCACGACAAAAATGCGAAACAAAAGGCACAAAAAAAAATCACTTTTCACTCCGAATATTTTTTTACGACCACGCGCTCCCTTTGCCAATTATGCACTGATGACGCTGCACTTTCAGAGGGTAATCTTCTCCTCGCATCACACAATTCACGACAAAAATGCGAAACAAAAGGCACAAAAAAAATCACTTTTCACTCCGAATATTTTTTTACGACCACGCGCTCCCTTTGCCAATTATCCACTCAAACAGTTTATTTATAATAATGAGACTCATTACTTATTCACGGCGGAACAGTCTGTTGGGGGTCAGTGGCGGTAGTGATCAAGGAGATACTTTTTGCTCAAGATGATTTAGTGTGGATCAGGTCGATTATTTTGAACATTAACGTTTTGTTCGTTTACATTTGAACTTCCATGAAGAAAATAATCCCGCGAACTACCAAGCTCGCGAAAAAAGTCGGAAGTCCAACTTTGATCAGCTGTTTCACGGCTCCCCGTAGACGGATTTTCTAAATTAAAAATGCAATAGATGCGAACAGATGTCTACATTTTTTTTAAATAAAAAAAAGATGCATTTACGCTAAGTTATGTACGAATCAATGAAACAACTTTTTTTCAAAAAAGTCGGAAGTTGACTTTGATCGGCTGTATCTTCGCTCCCCGTGGGCGGATTTTCAAAATTCAGAAAGCCAACGATAGGGACAGGTGTCCAGATGATGTTCCTTTTTTGGAAAGTCATAAATTGAGCCATTTTAAACTTAACCCCCTGTACGAAAGGCAAAAATTAAACAGTTTGGAATCTGATTGACAAATCCGATCAATGTCAAATTTGTCACAGAAGCTCATTCGTTGCTTGGACTATGATCTGAACAAAACAAAATCTTTTAAATGAAACATTCTGGCGAATGTCGCCAAATTAGCTTTAAGTTTTTCGGGGATTTCGAATAAAAAAGTCAATCTTGACGAATTTAACCGAAACTAACCCTTTGGCAGCCATTCGAAAGCATTCTTCCGGAAATATTCTCAAGTCAATCTTTAAGAAAAATTTAGAGGCTTTAGGGCCACAAATTTACAATTCACTTTATTTTTTAAATTCGTACAATTAATTTCTAAATTATTCAAAATTACTTGTTTGAATTTATTATCCTAAGCTTAGATGTGGACTATCTTTCAACAAATGATTAATTCAATGTTGGGATCAGAGTTTACGGGTGCTTCAAGAATCGAGTAAATCTACTGAATGAACAAAGTTACAAAATAACCTTCGAAATAGCTAATTATAATCATTCAGAATAAAAAAAAATCAGAATTTCTTAAATGGTTGTTGCAAAATTAACGATACCTTTTGGATAGGATTTTCCAGTGAAACAACCATAACAAGTTTTTAAAATAAAATGTGAAAAGTTCAACGTTTTACGGAAATGTTGATTTTGTCCTCGGTCGACGGTTCGAATCCCGCGGTTGGCACTTTAAAATTCTTTGTGTAAATATGGGTATTCGGCGCCGTCGCTCCGTGCCATACTTTCATACACTTAGGAGCCCAGGGCGGCGAAGTCCTAGTAGATAAAAAGGAAGACACTAGTGGTTGGTACTCGCAAAGGTTGCCGACAGCTATAAAGTCAACTTCGTTTTTGATTTTGTCCTCACTTAAATTTGTAATAAAATGAACTTTTCCACAATATTATATCGGGCGATTAATGGTAGGCCAACAATATTTTTTCACAAAAAAACGTTAAATAGTAGTTTATGCAACAAGCAACAAGAAGATTTTTTCAGCATGAGTCGTACATTTATTCAACGAGGTTTACCGAGGTGGTTATTGCCTTCCTCACATTCATAAAGTCAATACATTCAGTAAAAATAGCAACATTCCCCCTTAACATGTTTAACAAATCAACTTCATTACTCATTTTTTTTAAAGGGTTCGCGGACCTTCAATATTTCTGATTCATCGGCAAGGTCTGATAAAAAACCTTTCCAACGATAGTTCGCATGGAAGACTCAGACAATATTTCTATCACAATATCTTAAATCCGGCCTCCAAAAAGTGTATAAATAACACTTAAGTGCTAATAACTTTTGAGAGGGTTGTCAGATCCTCATTTGGAAGGTCTTTCGATTATCTAACTAACGACAGGTCGCATGATGGACCCGGACATCATTTTCATTGAAATATCTGAGATCCGGCCTCCAAAAAGTGTATAAATAACACTTAAGTAATAATAACTTTTGATAGGGTTGTTAGATCTTCAATTTTTTGGGCTCATTGGAAAGGTCTTTTTAATACCTTTTTGAAAATGTATAACATGATAGCCACCCTTTTTACAATCTTCCGGACATACGCCACAATCGTTTGTTTAGCATAACTTTTGAAGTACTTAACTAAACTTGATGATTTTAAATAGAGACCTACGGGACCCCAAGACGGATCGAATGAGACTAATACGGTCATATTCCGTTCATCCAGTCCGGAGATAATCGAGTGACATTTTTTTTGTCTACCCATCTACACACATCCACACAGACATTTGCTCAGAACATGATTCTGAGTCGATATGTATACGTGAACGTGGGTCTACGAGGTCAAATTAATAAGTTCATTTTTCCAGTGATTTTATAGTCTTTCCTCAGTAAGGTGAGCAAGGCAAACATGCTGGAAAATGTTCCTTTCGATACTAGTGTTGAAAAGTTCAACTTTTCAGCACCCATTTCAGTGCTAAAAAATAGAACTTTTCAGCATTAGTATTAAAAGGTATTAATTTTCCTTTCTGTTGTAGATACTGGTTCTAGCCAGGACCTTCGTTCCGAGGAGTCGTTTGGGTGTGAGATTATACTTTTCGGATTTATAACACTTTGCTTTACTCACTCAACCTTTTATTGAAGCACAAATACAATTACAATTTCAATTACTGTTCAAGGATCACAATTCAAGGATCTACTACCACGATTTTAAGGATCAGAAAATAGCCTAAACTGAATAACGGAATAACTCAATAACTGAATAACTGACTAATGGAGTCCATTCGATCACTATTTATACTAAGGTCAAGATTAGCATTCCATCCCCACTCCTCTGTACTAAAATATCGGTTCTCTCGATAGTTGGAGGGGAAGTGACCTTGGTTCCGGTCAATTACCGCGAGCGCGTGGACATTCCAAAGGTATCGGAAATTTCCACTACTAAGTGATCTTTGGACTTTCCCACGATCAAGTTAGTGGAAATTTCCATTGTTGTTTTTCACCTTTACTTAGATGTCGCTTGGGACCCTATGTGTGGATTTGGTGTATCAGGAGCCCATGAGTACCAGCAACTTTTTAGTTTCCCAGAAGATGAGTAACTTGGAGGTCTCGTTACCTATTCCCCGGGTATCATCCCCAGGCGAGAGGTCTTTTCCCCGCTTGAACCTCTTGGCCTTGGCCTGCCCCAAACACCGAACGGTGACGTCATAGTCCGAAGCGCACTTGCTACCGGACTTGCTTATCGCTGACCTCCCTTCATAAATTGATGCCCTTGTGTGCTATCGTCAGGCGTGATTACGTCCCAGCCCAAATGCATATGAAACCAGGGCCGAGGACTTAATAAGAGGTGTGCTTTATTAGAGTTGCGCACTTTTCCTGGGAATTATAGAATCGGTAAGGGTGAGGGCGAGGAGAGGTGTCGCCGACGTGTGCGGGTCCGAGTCAACCGAGGACAGGAATGCCAAGGTTACTAACTGGGAAAATTAATCAATAAGTGAGAGCCTCCTTGACTCTCTCCCTCTCTTTCTCTTTTGTCTGTTCTAAAGAGAGAGTAGTGGAGAGACGGACCTCTGGCTTTAGTGATGCCTCGCCAGCCTTGTTGCTAGGCGGGGATATATGTACGTTTGGATTATAAAATAATGTCTGGGCGTGGATGAGGGTGTGAGTTTAAGAAGGAAATTAGGTTCGCTACACTGTTATTTTTGATAGGCAAAAGTAGGCCGTTTCGTTTCTCCAGAAAGACAGGAAAATTTGACAGTTTCACAGCGGAATTGCAAAAAAAATTCGGCGCACAATGGGTGCTAAAACGAACTTTTCAGCACTGTTGTAGAATGAAAGGAAAAGTGAGATTTTCAACACAAAATCTCATAAATTTTATTTCAAGTTCAGCACGTATGTTAAGAACTCCTATTTTATATTTTCTTACATATCGCATATCTTTTTATGGTTTAGTAACAAAAATTGCGGAAAAAATAACATTGTAACCATATTTTTTTAGGACAAAAATTCTCAAAAGACTACAGAAAGGAATAAAACTTACCAAAAGAAATCGAGTGACAGTGACTGAAAGTTTGTTCAATCTCACACGACTCAATTCCATATCGTTCCACTCCGATCGACCGATTCCAGCCGCCGGGCCTTGACGTGGAATTAAATGTGTTTCTAATTTTCCCAATCAACTGGACAAACTTGTGCAATTAGGTGACAAAATGCAGCACGACCGAGCGTTGTATGCGATACAGTTTTGCACTCGAAACTCCAAAAACAAGTTTCCATTCTTAATCTGCTGCTTATTGGCCCGATACCGAGTGCGCAGTGTGCAAGTTGCTGACGGCGATACTGTGGTCTACGTTTTGGTGACGACGACGTGACAAAATCCAGCCCATTGCCCAATCAATCAATCCTTGTTCCAAACACTGCCATAGTGACACTGCAAATTAAATAAACGCTACCTCACGATGCTGGACGGCCATTCTGTCCCACATCTCGGTGATATTATCCGATATTAACTCATATTTTTCATTCAAGCTAATTGAATGTTTTGCCACCGTCAAAGTCCGAGCTAAAAGTGCGTTTCGTTACCATTAGAGCGCGCAAACTCTGGCCGGAGACTTCAACGGCCGATCGTACAGAACAAGAAACGAACCCAGCGCACCGTCAGTCAGTGCGCGACCTGTGCAGAAAAATCGCGGAAAAGTCGATCTGATTCAGCGACTGGTTGCTGACTGCTTAAGGTGCAATTAAACGTACTTTTTGTACAGCTCTCCGCAGGGGTTGGACTCCCGCACTGAAGTGTTCAATTTCCGAGCATTCCGAGGGCGGCTGCTCCGGGCTGGTGACTGAAGGCTACAACGTACGCGGTGGGCAAAAGGGCGACCGTGGCTAATAGAAATGAAGTCATTAGTGATTAAAACTATAAACTCGCCACTCACACTCATTAGTTCTTTCTGCGGGAGTTTTTTTTTCTTTATTATTGGAAAAACGTACAGTTTGAGGTGGATCGATGTAACCAAATAGCGGATATGAATTACGTGTGCTCGCGCCTTCCTGCGTTTATAGCTTCGATGCAATATATACATATTTTTCATTCAGAGCTTTTTTTTTGTCATGAATGTGGGCAGTTTAATGAGCATTTATGTGCTGTTGTTGGGCAAGTCTATGAAGTTATTATAGCGACTTTAATTGGAGTTATATCGATTCCTTATTTCAAATGTGACTTTATTCGAAAACATCATAGTACAGAACTTTTGCCTAATTTTATGAAGATCTAAAAATGGTGAGGGTAGACAATTTTAATCAAACAAATTTATACAAAATAACCTAACCTTTAGAGCTTGAATCATGTTCCATAGACAACCAATTGATTTGTCATGTAACTTGGACAAATTAGTCAACCAACCAATCGATTGCATCGTCTTTCCAGACTAGAGGGTGCGCCTCAGCACAAAATATGCAAAATGCACCCAGAGATTAACACCTCTGCATGGGCGCGACCAGCCTGGGTAATAAATCAGCTACCACAAATCCAATCCAAACAAGTGTCTTGCTGTAATACTCACCCACCCCCTCCATCTGCTCACGGCTTGTCTTTCGAATGTTAATGAATGAATCATGCTTCTGTGCAGAAATCCGCTGCCGTAGTCGAACGAAAATTTATTTCAATTTCGAACCAATTTGACGCGCCAACAGGGCATTCTTCGGCAAAACTAACTTTAACACCTTGCCAAGTTAGAGGGCCTTGCGGCAGTGCCCAACTCCAAACACCCTGCAAGGTGTTGGGCTGAATTATTGATTTTGTTTCCAATTTTGGCTTCCTCCTCTTTGGGGTGGTTTTCTTCAATGAATTCATTGCAGGCGCCACAGGGCATGCAGAAAAAAAGTGAAAATTCCCTTTCAAAGCGAACACTTGGATGTGTGAATGGATGGAAAGGAACCGATGATAAATCAATTCGACCCCAATCAATCAGTGTTGAACCGCGAAAAGGCGTGAAACTTGCCGCGAAACGTTGTTGCACATCCTGAAGCGTGGAAAATATTTGCATGCAACGGAATTTGATTCCTTCCACGGGGGATGGAACTATCAATCAGTTGAGTTAATCTTTATGAAATCGATGGGTAATTCTTGTTAGATTTACAATATGGTGACAGTATAACAAATTATTTATGGTGACAGTATAACAAATTATTTACACCCCCTGGCTCGATTCCACAGGCAAAATTGGTGTGAAGTGCAAAATTCGGTTTAAAAAAAAAGAAAAAACGAAAAAAGGACCCTCGAAAAAAACCGCAGTTTGTGCAAAAAAATGGTAAATAATGATCAACTTATTTGTAATTGTAGGTCGAATATTATCTTTAACCCTCTACTGCCCAAATTTTGATTTCGATTTTTTTTTCTCGAGTTCAGGAGGTCATTTGAGCAACTTTTGTTCTACGAAAAACTTTACTTATCTTTTTTTAAGATTTTTTGCTGGTTTTATTTTGTTTAGATTAGTTAGATTTTGTTTAGTTTATGTTTGTTTTTGGTAGTATTTGGCCTATTCTACCACCTGCCTTTCTATTTTTTTCATGTTTTTACAGTATTTACATATTCTGGAACACTACGAAAATTACTGCATACTATTTTTTACTAAAAATTTACGAAATGTTAGTAAAAAACACAGCCAAAGTTGACCATCTAAAAAAAAATACATTTTTAAAAACATTGGAAAAATCACATAAAACAAGTCAAACTACACACCCTACAATTTTCTAAATTTTTGAGAGTTCTTCTTTCCAATGCTTTTCATAGATCAAAAATTGATTGAAAAATAGATTTTTGGCAATTTTTTAAGCTCGAAACCCATCTAGAAGCGGAATTGGGTTGTAGAGGGTAAAAATTAAAAAAAATAACCTGTTGCAAAACATAAAAAAAGTTCTGCAAATAAATAATTAAAATTGTAACATGTAGCTCGAAACAACTATCTTTTATCAATGCATCTTTTGAATATATTTTGTAAATATAGATTTTTGAGTATTTTTTTATTTGCGAATAATGAGAAAAATCAGGGGACAAAAAATTTATTTAAAGAACTTTGATTTTTTTTATTGAAAATAGAAAATATATTAAAATCAACTGAAAACAATGTTGAATGCATTTGGAAACATTTTATTTTCGATTTTTCATTGATTATGTTTTTACAATGTGGGTATCAAATGTTCTAGAACGTTCTATACTGCCCATGTTCGCATAAATGTCCCATATGCAAAAACAGCAAGCTGAGAAAAACGCTAAACAAGTTTGTCCCACACATAAGGCTACGTGTTAAGTTTTCACGAGAAAACTGGATTTCCTCCTGATTTCTAGAACAAAGTACTGGATGTTATAGGCTCTTTTGAAAGAGCACACGATTTTGAACCAAACTGCATCAATAACTCAAAAGTGACGAAAATGCATATGGGACATTTATGCGATCATGGGCAGTATACCTTAGAAATGTGATGATTCTTCTTTTACAAGCACTCAAAAATTTCACAAAACCACGTATTTTTGAAAAAAATATTACAATTGTTTTTTAAACAGTATGGGTACGAAATGATCGGGAATTTTCATGCATTTCTACTTACCCCATATTTTTTTCTTTAAAAATGCGTAGTTTTGGGAAAATTTACAGCACTTAAAAAAATATTGCTTTCGAATTGTTAAACAAAAGTTTCAATCATTTGATTATTTGATTTAAAAAACTGAGTATTTTTTTCGAAAAACGAAATTTTTCGAAAATTTAGAGTATTTGAAAAAAAATATCATCACAATTCAAAAGGTATAAAACATTCCCGAAAATTTGATATTAATATTTAAAAAAAATAAATTAAGAAAAAATAAAACAAAATAAGTATCGAAATATATGCAAAATTATCGAACATTAAAAAAACCCATACTGAACACATTTTCTATGATAATCTTGAGAACAATTTAAATATTACGTTAAAAAAGAAAGATATTTTTGTACTGTATTAAATTACATTAAAATTATACTTATACAGCAATTCCCCACGAAAACAGCATGGAAAAAAAACAAAAGTGCTCGGATCGGGCTCAAAATTTTTCGGGGGGTTTCCTGGCCGAAATAATTATACCCATATTTTTTTGTTTCGCCATTAGGGTGACCTACGCCGTGTTAGGGTGGTCTGAAAAATGGCCATTTTCGTCGATTTTCGCAAAAACCATCTTTCTTTTGCGTCTAAGACGGCTAAAATCGGATGAAATGGCGCGGAGATATGATTTTTTGAAAATAGTGGTTTTTGCGAAAAATGACGAAAATTGCCATTTTTTAAACGTATTTTTTTGTTTGGCCATTAGGGTGACCTACGCCGTGTTAGGGTGGTCTGAAAAATGGCCATTTTCGTCGATTTTCGCAAAAAACCACTTTTTTCGAAGATCATAACTCCTCGCCATTTCAACCGATTTCAATTGTCTTATACGCAAATGAAAGGTGATAAGTTGGCCTTTCAAAGAAAAATAATAAGAAGTTTCAAAAATCTAGCCTAACATATGTAAAGGGCGTATGAAACATTAAAATGCCGTTTTGACGGTGTCTGGACCAAAGAGCCTATGTCTGGAAATATTTTTATCGGATTCCCCGGACACTTTTACATAAAATGCTTAAAAATGGGAGGAGTTCATTTAAAGGATTCCGAGATATGATTTTTTGAAAATAAAATCCGTGTTTTTCGACGCGCCGCGCGCAAATACCGGAAAATGACGAAATCGGCAAAAAATCTACTTTTTTCACTAAAACTGGGATAACTTTAAAATTTCAGCGATGACCTATGGATGTTTGGGTAACAAAATTTTCGTAATTAAAAGACGCAACTTTTGGTACCCAAACATTTATAGGTCATCGCTGAAATTTTAAAGTTAGCGCAGTTTTAGTGAAAAGTGTTTTGATTTTTTTCCGATTTCGTCATTTTCCGGTTTTTGCGCGCGGCGCGTCGAAAAACACGGAATTTATTTTCAAAAAAATAAATATCTCGGAATCCTGTTAATGAACTCCTCCCATTATTTAGTATGTTATGTAAAAATGTCCGGGGAATCCGATAAAAATATTTCCAGACATAGGCTCTTTGGTCCAGACACCGTCAAAACGGCATTTTAATGTTTCATACGCCCTTTGTGAATTTTGTGAATCAGCCGCTTCGCAGCAGATCAAACTGTTGAATGTATTTAAGAACAGTTTTTAGTATGTTTGTAAATGTACCTGTGTGTGTGTGTGTGTGTGTGTGTGTTTCCTTACATTTTTTAGTTTGATCCTTTCCGGAAATCCTTTCCTGCTCCTTGTAACCGTCCTATCCACAATCCTATCCAAATTCATCATTTTAATCTTTTAAATCTATCGTGCACTTTTTGTTCAGTGTAACTTACAAGTTCAATTGAAATTCCCTGCTGACTCCGCCGGAATCCACTTCTGTCCTGTACTGTGTGTCGTTCTTGTGCTGTTTGAGGTCAACTGGCCTTCTACGTCCCGTCGGAACGTCTAATCAACCGCTTGCGACCGTGCTATTAGGGTTAGGACATATTTTAGTCTCTTGTTTTCGTCTGCATGCAGTTTTACTCGCCTACCTGTTCGTGATCGTAGCTTCTACCTGTACGTGATCGTCAACCTTCTCGTTGCACGCACAAAATGCACCAAACTCGCGAAACTGCACAAAAGCGCACCTTTTAACCCCTATTCACGCGCGTCTAGCTGCTCGTAAACGTTTTTCACTTTTTTCCTACTACTTGTCCTTGTTTGTTTACATCGCTTTTTGCGCTCTTTCTCCTCGCTCTCTCTCACTCTTTCTCCCTATCTCTCATTCTCTCTCTCGTGACAGTTGTCAACGCGTTGCGTTGACACGATTTGCGGCGTTGCTGCGACCGTGTCTGTGCCGCCGTGACTTATGTCGACCTGGTGGCAGTGTTGTCGGAACATTCCCCGGCCCGTAACCCGGTCCGGGAGTCCGCTTCCGGTTTAGGGTTACCTACTCGCATCTCCGACACTGCCAGCTTCGCCACCGCTCGTTTGCACCAGCCGCTTTCGGTGCGCACCCACGCCTTGCTCACCCGCTCGTCCTTGCCCACGATCGATTCGTCCACGGGGCCCCGAATCCAGCACTTCCGTTCGTTGCCCTCCAGGGTCTCTCGCGATATCGTCTTCCCGAACCTCGTCCACCTCGGCAGGTTCTCGTCATTCCGTCGTTTCCATGTTACGCCGGCCAGCTGTTTGGGACGCTGGTACGTGTCCCGTAGAGCCACCGTCGGATGTGGCGACGGAAGAGCCCCGCCCGGTTGGTTTGGTGAAGCATATCGCTGAAAAGAGTTGGGAAAAATCGCTTCAGCCTCGCCCGACTGCTGCAACACGTACGCAAGCGGACGTGCGTTCTCCGCTTCGTCGGTGGCAGTCTTCGGGATCTCGTCCATGAGCCGCCGTCCATCGTCCAGCGCCATGAGCGCTTCACTGACCGATCGCATCAGTCGCTCCCAAGCATCTCCCAAGTGAGATGACAGGGGAGGATTGACCGACCACGTCGTCCGCACCCACGCCAGCTGAGCCGCGCAGTTGTTGACGATTTCCCGGACCATCTTCGTTGGCGCCTTGCTCGTCTCGTGGCCGTTGGTATTTGGTGCTGCCCCGGGGTCCAAACGATGTTCGCTCGCGGCCGCTCTCGGCTTTTCCAGCTGCTCATCTTTGGTTGTGCAGTCCTCGTTCCGCTGGCGATTCGTGGGCTCATTTTTCTCCTTCAGTGCCGGGTTCCTCTCCGGCTCTCGACCCAGAGTGGTCGTCGATTCTTCCAGAATCTCTCGCGCTTGCGTCTCCTTGTTGGGCTCGCTAACTGGAACTGTAGACAGCTGTCTGCCGTCCTGCATATCCGGCACATTCCGCTCTTCGGGCGCTTGCCTGCTGCTCACTGGAACCACCGAGTGCACATTCAGAAGGACACTTCTGCGCGGTTTGCGCTTCTCCGTTCCGTAAACCGTCCATCCGACCTTCGACCGCACGGCAATCGGCTCACAAAGCTGGCCGATCCGTGACTCCAATGGCGCGAACAGATGCAAGTTGTCCAATCCGATCAGGATCGTCGGTACACCTGATGGAAGATCTTCCAGCGGCACGCCGGACAGATGCGTATACTTTCCTACCACTTCTGGGTAGTTCACGTCCTGCTGTGGCAAAAGCAGCTCTCCAACGGTTCGCGTCGACAGCGGAAACTTCTCTGTCGATCCCTTGGCTGACAGCATCAACTCCACCTTACGCGATCCGTCCTCAATACGGTTGATGTTTCCGGTCCAGTTGACAATCAACGGCTCTGGAACTCCCTCTGCCTTCAACTGCTTGGCGACGGCGTCATCCACCAGCGTCGCCGACGATCCTTCGTCCAGGAACGCTACAGTGTCGTACTGTCTCTTTCCGGCGTGCAGTGTTACTGGCATCATGCGGAAAATCACCGAGCGACTCGAGTTCTCCGCTTTCTGCAGCTGCACCGTCTCTTCCACGCGGTGTAAGAGGGGATGATGGTCGCCGACGCAGTTCGGCACCGTACACCGACCCCTGAAGTTACACGGTCTAGATCCGTGATTGTTCAGACACCGGCCACACAGGTTCAATCTCTCCACTTCCCTCAGCCGTTCCGCGACGTTCATCCGCTTGAAGTCATCACAGGATCGGATGAAGTGATCCGCCCGCTTGCAGAACCAGCAGGGCCTTCCTGGTCTCTCGTTGCGCTGCGCTTCGACCTGCTTCAGCTCCGTTTCATGGACATGAACGGACGCTCTGCCCTGCGGCTTTCCTCTTTCCTTGCTGTGGTCGCTCATGTTCTGGGGTGAGAAATCTGCCACCTCCGAAGCGTCGTCCACGATCCCCTTCATGAAGTTCGCAAACCTTCGCAGTGGATTCTCCTTCTTGCCCCGCTTGAATCTGACCCAATCCATCTGGTAGCTAGGCGGCAACTTCTCGATCAGCTCCTGCACCAGCATGGGGTTGTTCAGGTGGTCGTGCAGACCTGCAGCTTCAAGGTGGTCGCACAACTGCTTCACCACCATCCCAAAGTTGATGAAGGTACCCAAACGCTCGGCATGCGGTGCCGGCGCCTGCCTCACCTTCTCCAGCAACGCTTTCAGTAGCTTCTCTGGTCTCCCGAACATGTTCCGGAGATCTTGGATGATGCCCGGCACCGCACTCGGGAAAACTAGGCTGCTTCGCACGTTCTCCAGCGCCTCGCCGTCAAGTGCCTCCACAAGTCGTGTGAGATTTTCGATGTTGGAGAAGCCACACGCTGCCGTGGTGTGCTCGAAGCAACTGATGAACAGCGGCCAGACTTCCGGTTCGCCCTTGAACTTCGGCAAGGCATGCGACACCACCTTTCGCGCGGCCATTTGCTCTCGCGTGATGCGAGTAGTGTTGCCAAACGATCCGCCACCCTTCTTCGGTTTGTTCTTGACGCCACCTTTTGCGGACTTGACCGAATCGCTATCTTCTCCAGAGTCCTCTTGATCGCTGCTTTCCGGAGTGACTTCCGGTTTCGGCTTTGGCTTCGGTTTCCCTCCAGTTCCAGAGTTCTCGCCGCCCTTCAACCAGTCGGTCACTTTCTGCTCCGTGGACTTCTCGGCCTTCAGCGCTTCGACCTTGGCCTTGCTAGCATCGATCTGCTTCTTCAGAGCTGACCGTTTCTTTAAAAACTCCTTCTCTACAGACAACTGACGCTGCAGCATCTCCTGATCGTGCGCCAGCTGCTTCTGCTCGATCTCGCGCTGAGTTTTCAACTCAAGCGCTTGCATCTCCGCCTCCTCCTTCATCCTCTGCTCGCTCCAGGCCAGCTTTTCCGCCAGACGTTTCTTGCGCAGCTCAATTTGCTTCACGAAAGCCTCCCGCTCGGCACGCTGTTCCTCAGCCAACTCCTCTTCAGTTGGAACTGCAACAGAACTAGCGCCTGGGACGGTTCCCGAATCGCTGATGGCGCCCGACTTCTTCGTCTTATTCCCCGGAACTTTCAGCAGAAATTCGGAGTCGACACACTTCGGACAGATCCACTCTTCTTCCGACTCTTCATCCACGCCCGAGCACTTTGTATGAGCCCACGAACCGCACTTAGAACACTCCTCCCAACCATGATCGTGCTTGTCTGCCTTTCTGCAGAACATGCACTTCGTTTCCTTCATACGGGAAACCATTTCCGAATCCGGTTTAAAAAATTTTGATTTTGTTCGGACGGTGTAGAAATAATCCAACTAAATTTTGTGAATCAGCCGCTTCGCAGCAGATCAAACTGTTGAATGTATTTAAGAACAGTTTTTAGTATGTTTGTAAATGTACCGGTGTGTGTGTGTGTGTGTGTGTGTGTGTTTCCTTACATTTTTTAGTTTGATCCTTTCCGGAAATCCTTTCCTGCTCCTTGTAACCGTCCTATCCACAATCCTATCCAAATTCATCATTTTAATCTTTTAAATCTATCGTGCACTTTTTGTTCAGTGTAACTTACAAGTTCAATTGAAATTCCCTGCTGACTCCGCCGGAATCCACTTCTGTCCTGTACTGTGTGTCGTTCTTGTGCTGTTTGAGGTCAACTGGCCTTCTACGTCCCGTCGGAACGTCTAATCAACCGCTTGCGACCGTACTATTAGGGTTAGGACATATTTTAGTCTCTTGTTTTCGTCTGCATGCAGTTTTACTCGCCTACCTGTTCGTGATCGTAGCTTCTACCTGTACGTGATCGTCAACCTTCTCGTTGCACGCACAAAATGCACCAAACTCGCGAAACTGCACAAAAGCGCACCTTTTAACCCCTATTCACGCGCGTCTAGCTGCTCGTAAACGTTTTTCACTTTTTTCCTACTACTTGTCCTTGTTTGTTTACATCGCTTTTTGCGCTCTTTCTCCTCGCTCTCTCTCACTCTTTCTCCCTATCTCTCATTCTCTCTCTCGTGACAGTTGTCAACGCGTTGCGTTGACACGATTTGCGGCGTTGCTGCGACCGTGTCTGTGCCGCCGTGACTTATGTCGACCTGGTGGCAGTGTTGTCGGAACACATATGTTAGACTAGATTTTTGAAACTTCTTATTATTTTTCTTTGAAAGGCCAACTTATCACCTTTCATTTGCGTATAAGACAATTGAAATCGGTTGAAATGGCGAGGAGTTATGATCTTCGAAAAAAGTGGTTTTTGCGAAAATCGACGAAAATGGCCATTTTTCAGACCACCCTAACACGGCGTAGGTCACCCTAATGGCCAAACAAAAAAATACGTTTAAAAAATGGCAATTTTCGTCATTTTTCGCAAAAACCACTATTTTCAAAAAATCATATCTCCGCGCCATTTCATCCGATTTTAGCCGTCTTAGACGCAAAAGAAAGATGACTAGTTTGGCTATTTGGGAAAAATAGTAAGAAAATCAAAAAATCTCAAAAAATTCAAAAATTCAGCTTAACATTAGAAAAAGTTGTATGTAAACTTTAAATGGCGTTTTGACCGTGTCTTGACCAAAGTGTCTTAAAATATTTTTATCGGACTCCTCGGAAAATTTCACATATTTAAAAATAAAATTGGCGATATCGAACCGTACGTTCCCGAGATATGATTTTTTGAAAATAAAATCTTAATTTTTCGACGCGCCACGCGCAAAAACAGGTAAATGACAAAATCAACAAAAATCAACTTTTTCACTAAAACTGCGATAACTTCAAAATTTCAGCGATGACCTATACATGTTTAGGTACCAAAAGTTGCGTCTTTCAATTACGAAAATTTTGCTACCCAAACATGTACAGTTTTAGTGAAAACATTCGATTTTTCCCCGTTTTCGTCATTTTCCCATTTCTGCAAGCGGCGCGTCGAAAAACCAGGTTTTTATCTAAAAAAAAAACATATCTTGGAATATTGAAAACAAAACTTTACCATTTTTTTTAATGCTATGTAAAATTTTCCGAGGAATCCGATTAAAATATTTTCAGACATAGGCTCTTTGGTCCCGAGACTGTTATAAGAAGATTTTAAGTTTTCATTTGACCTTTTCAAATGATAGGCTAGATAGTTGAATCTTCTAACTATTTTTCCTTAAAAGCCTATCTAATATCCTTTCGTTTGCGCTCAAGACAGCTAAAACCGGTTTAAATTAAGCGGCGTTATGATTTTTTGAAAATTGTGGTTTTTGCGAAAATTTACGAAGATGGCCACTTTTGGGACCACCATGGTAACCCTAATGACCAAACAAAAAAATACGGGTTTTATTATTTTGGCAAAGGAACTCTCACAAAAGTTTTGAACCTGATCGGAGAACTTTTTTTCAGGGTTTGTCCTTTTCAAATTGAATTGCTGTATAGTAGCCTGTCCCATTTTGAGGTCATGTCGAGGAATTTCAGGTGCTCACTTCTTAAATGATAGATTATGATGTTAGGAACAATGTTTTCTCAGACAAGAAAAAATAATAAAATACTTTCTCGCACCCCCTAGTCGATTTACTGAAAAAAGTCACTTTTTTGAACAAATTTTCTAAAATCGCTTGGAATCAATACAAAAACTGTTTCGATCAGGTGTGTATTATCTTCAAACGAAAGGTTTTGTCCATAGATTAAGATGCACTATCAATATTGGACCAAAACTTAAGTTTTTGGACTCTCCCAGGCGGATTTATGTCGGAAAAATCGCATTTTTTCGAAACTTTTTTCAGAAATGCTCATTTAATTTAGGGTAGCCTATTTTTCCCAGTAAAACCAATACATGCAGCTTGTAGGAAATTTCATGGCGAACATTTTTCCTTCTGAGAAAATGCAATTTCGACACTCCAGAGCCGAGATATTTGAGTTTTAGTGAGAAAAAAAGTGCCAATTTTCAAAATTTCTCAGAATTCAGAAGCAAGGCCTACTAATTACACGATGTTGCTAGCATGTGTCGCAAAGGTCAGGGTCTGCTTTCTTATAGTAATTTTGGCCGCTGAATCCGAATCTGAAATCAAATTTCGTGTAAACAGTGATGTTTTGGAGCTACACCCTTTTGCAATGTTATTTGCGTGTTTAAATCGCTGCAATTTAAATAGCTTGCAAGTTCAGTCATACTTTTTCCTCGGTTTTCGTACCACTTTGATTGTTATTTTACTCACAGAGCTTTTTAATGTTTTTTACGTTTTGATTATCTTAAGCAATTCGAAAAAATCGCATATTGTTATTTGGTGGGGGCTAAGGGACTATCCATAAACCACGTGGACACTTTTTTTAAATCTCAGACCCCCTCCCCCCCAATTTCCATACGAAACAAATCTTATTGATATGGAGCGTTGACAATCGCTGAACCCCCCCCCCCTTTCCCCCCTTCCAAAGTGTCCACGTGGTTTATGAATGGTCCCTTACTAGAATTAAGGATTGATTAATGAATAGAGAAAACTAAAAAATCTGAAGCATTTTTTGATGGATGTAACACATATTTTTTATGAAAAAAGTTTGGAAATGTCTTCCAGAACTTATTTTAATGCAAATTTTCCAAACAAATTCATCCAAATGCAGCCACTTTTCCTAAAATTTTCTCTGATATTCTTTTTTTATAAATCAATATTAACTTAAGCCCCCGCCAAATAAAAATATGCGATTTCCGAATTGCTAAACACATTGTTAAAACATAATCAGAACGTAAACAAACATTAAACATAAAAAGCTCTGTGAGTAAAATAACAATCAAAGTGGTACGAAAACCGAGAAAAGTATGACCGAACTTGCAAGCTATTTAAATTGCAGCGATTTAAACACGCAAATAACATTGCAAAAGGGTGTAGCTCCAAAACATCACTGTTTACACGAAATTTGATTTCAGATTCGGATTCAGCGGCCAAAATTACTATAAGAAAGCATACCCTGACCTTTGCGACACATGCTTGCAACATCGTGTAATTAGTAGGCCTTGCTTCTGAATTCTGAGAAATTTTGAAAATTGGCACTTTTTTTCTCACTAAAACTCAAATATCTCGGCTCTGGAGTGTCGAAATTGCATTTTCTCAGAAGGAAAAATGTTCGCCATGAAATTTCCTACAAGCTGCATGTATTGGTTTTACTGGGAAAAATAGGCTACCCTAAATTAAATGAGCATTTCTGAAAAAAGTTTCGAAAAAATGCGATTTTTCCGACATAAATCCGCCTGGGAGAGTCCAAAAACTTAAGTTTTGGTCCAATATTGATAGTGCATCTTAATCTATGGACAAAAACCTATCGTTTGAAGATAATACACACCTGATCGAAACAGTTTTTGTATTGATTCCAAGCGATTTTAGAAAATTTGTTCAAAAAAGTGACTTTTTTCAGTAAATCGACTAGGGGGTGCGAGAAAGTATTTTATTATTTTTTCTTGTCTGAGAAAACATTGTTCCTAACATCATAATCTATCATTTAAGAAGTGAGCACCTGAAATTCCTCGACATGACCTCAAAATGGGACAGGCTACTGTATAGTTATAAGCTTTGAATTTATAGAGATTTTGTTTACTAAAGATTTTTGCAAATATTAAGAAGATGTACATTAAATCAGCATTGTCAAAATCAAAAAGTTCAACTATTGCTCAAATTCCATTGGCATAAGTAGTTCAGTAACCAAAATCCTGGGAATGCGGGAATTTTACCATTTTTAATTGTTATCTAATTTATCACCATTTCAAAAATTCATTTAAATCTTTTGTTAGTATGTTTTTTTTTATTAAAGCAATAAAATAGTTTGAAAGTTTTAATTTCGATTTCACAGAGATCGAATCTGCCAGCCCCACACTATTTGTTTTTCCCTCGTTACTTTAGCCTGATTAATTATCGGAGGCATTGATCCCGGGGTTCGTTCTCGGCAATAAATTAAAGCCGAGCAAAAATCAACTGCACAAACAATCGCTGCCCCTGTTTACCATCCGCGCGCGCGGTGATTGGATTTTATTGCCAGTGCTTTTTTTTCTGCCATCGAACTTCGAATGTTGAAATTCCTATAATTAGATGATAATTTATTTCAAGCATTCTATAAATTCTTTCGCCCCGGTGGCGGTGGTGACCTTACCGTTAACGAGCATTACGATTTGCGCGTGCAGTGTTGCGGTAAAGCGCGCGCAAATTTCTGCCGGGGCTGGGTCCGAAACTCCTCTCTGTCGGTCGACCCGGTGATGCATAAATTGAGCTTTATGGTGCGATTGCCATTTGCAGAGAACCCTCTCCCGTTCGGCTCGGCAAAGCTTCAATGGAAATTCCGATCGATTGGCGAGCCCCGTGCGCGGACACGCGCGTTCTCTTTCAAGGAATCTACTGTGGACACACACACACACACACACACACACACACACTTCACCTGTTTGTACTAAGTGAGGGGAGTTGTAGCCGGCGATGATTCATCGTTAGTTCTGGTAGGAAAATAAATGCCCTCAAACATGGAAACGAATTTATTTTTGTTTTGCCTTTCTAAGATTGAACATTAAAACATATTTTTTTAAATACTTTCAATTTGTCAAGTTTATGATTTATAAAAAGAAGAATAATGTAGCGTCACAAGTGAATAATGTCCAATCTGCATTATGACACCAAAAGACTTCAACGAGATCAAAGCGACGAACTTTTCCTCTGAACGACAAACTAGGAAATACCAATTCGGAATTCCGCTCACATTTCACCAAGTAAAACCAACTCAACAATACGACCTCCGAAACAATGTTGCACCGAACTCCGACAAAGACGGCCCGAGACCGCCATCCATCATCCGGATCAGCTGACAGAGAGGGCTCTTTCTGTTTGCTCGAAACGGTAACGCAACGGGAAGCCCGCGGCCGGCAAATTTGCATAGCGAAAGAAAAAAAAAGTTCGCATTCCGCCGCTCGATTTGCATTCTGTATCAACCGCGTAATACCACGCGGTCATAGAAAGGTCTGTCGACGACCCGGTGGTGTAATACCGGTGTCCGGAGTCACATTTCCCACCGGCGGCTTTCAATAAATCACTCCTAAAAGTCGACGTGCTGATTTACAAATTTTCCCCAGCTAATTTTAAGCTCCTCCATGCGAGTTGGAACGTCCGGAGACCTTTGGTGTGGACTTGCGTGGAGTTAAGGTACCGTTTATGAGCTCGCTAGGCCGACGTTTAGCTTGTTTAGTCTGTTTCGAAGCCCTACCGATTAGGGGCTACCGACTGCAGAGCGTGAGTAAACGGAGAAGAAACAAGGGGTCTTTATAAGATGGAATCAATGGACACGCAAACAGTCCATAATAGAGCAAAAGTGCATTTATGCTAATTGGATCATGTCGGCGGCAGGAGCTCGTGGCTGGAAATCTCCAATGTAGATTAGAAGAAGGTAGGGTTACTCTAAAGTTCTAACGACACAGAATCGATACTGGTTTGGTTTAAGATTTGAAAAAAGCACAAACGTAAATAGGGTATATTCAACATTTCAGGCAAATATTTTTCAAAGTTTATGTCGCCCCCTCCCCACACCCCTTCAAAATCGGCCACAAACATTAGAAGTCAATTTTTTTTTCAGAAAACTTCAAAATTTTAATTTAATCAGCTGAAAACAATTTTAAATGCATTTCCCTGCGTTGATTTGGCATGTTTTACTTGTTTAAACATATTTGCATTTTGGTAAAATTACAATGTACCCCAAAAAATTTTTTTTTGGTGAAAAAAAAAACAACGAATATTAAATATTTTGAAGATTGCAAAACAACTGGAATGGTGTATAATGCTTTTTAAACACTTTTTTCATTCAAATGTTGTAACCATGGCTTAGAATTAAATTTTATAGACAAATTTATCTCCCCCCTTCCTCGACTTTTGTCTAGACTTAAATCCTTTTTTCCGCAAAATGTTTGGTCAGTACTTTGATATTTTGAAAATGTATGATTGCAAAACAACTGGACTGATGAAAAATGCGTTTGGAAACACTTTTTTTCAAACTATTGCTTGATTTTTTTTTATCAGAATAAAGAGTATATTCAAAAAATGCTTCTTATTTTATTTGACAGTAGCTATATACTTGCTAAGAGCAATCATCCACCAAACTCAGTATGGATTTCAAAATGTCAAAATGTTTTGATGTAAAATTTATAAGCATGCAAAAAGTTCTTTACAGATTTTTTGATAAAGTGCACTGTTTTCAAGATAAAGCCAAAAATATAATAATTTAAAAATTGGACTTATGGATTTTGGGATTTTTAATAATTTAAAAAAAGTTAATTTAAATATCGAGAAAAAAATCCGGGTCATTCCACCTGCAACTTTAAAAATTACCCTTTCCGATCCTGCTCAAATTTGGCAGGGCTGTTGATACTATCAAAAAATGCAAGAATCCCGAATTTCGTCCAAATCGGACCACCCCCTAAATTTTTATACCTCCCCAAAAAATCGACTTTTTGGCGATTTTTGAGCGAAACCCCTTTTTTCAAACGGCGATAACTCAGGAAACAAAAATCTTAGAAGGTCGGTCTAAAGCTCAATTTTTAAGTAACTTGGACGTAGAATCCATTTCCGTGATCAAAATTTTGGTAGAGAAGTTTTTTCTACCTGTATTGCAGAATTGAAAACTTAAAATGGCCGTATCTCAAAATAGCCCTATTTTTTTAATTTTCAAAGTTGAATATGGTCGAAATCGGCCGATTTAGTAGAGAATTGCTTTAATGTAAATCAATTCTTATTCAATATTATACAAGTACAAAATGTAATAAAACAAATAAAAACAAAAAAACATTTTTTCGAGATTTGAAAAAAAAACATGTTTATAAGACACTTGGATTTCATTTGTGTAATTGTAAACCTATTGCCATCTAAGACTTGTAAGAAATTGGATGGACACTAGGGTGTAATATGGTTGTATGGAAAAAAATAAAGTTTTTCAAATTTAGTGAGCACAGCAACTTTTCAGTTCCTTTTGGGGTCCTTAACAACTCCCCAAAGTTTGAGAATTATTGGTACAGTCCTCACATTGCGCAAAGCGATTCAATTTTCCATATAAATTAGTATGGAGAAACCCGTTTTTTTAGATTTCGATATTTTAAAAATTGACGTTTCACGCTATATTGAAACCGGATTCATATTCGGATGCTCTGGAAGGTGCTCTACAACTTTTCCGAAGAGAGTATGGTGCTAACTTGTTCCTATGAAAAGATACAGCGTGTTCAAAACTCGTCTAAAACGTGTTTTTTACTCGAAAAGCACGTTTTAGACGAGTTTTGAGTACGCTGTATCTTCTTTCAGGAGCAAGTTAGCACCATACTCTCTTCGGACAAGTTGTAGAGCACCTTCCAGAGCATCCGAATATGAATCCGGTTTTGATATAGCATTTAACGTGGATTTTTTAAATGTCAAAATTCAAAAAAAGGTTTTTTCCCATACAAATTTATATGGAAAATTGAATCGCTTTGCGCAATGTGAGGACTGTACTAATAATTCTCAAACTTTGGGGAGTTGTTAAGGACCCCAAAAGGAACTAAAAAATTGCTGTGCTGGAAAATCGATTTTGATATTACACCCTAATGGACACGCCACTTCAATGAAATTTTTAAATTTTTATGTTTTAAATTACAATTTTAAGGTGATGTCACGATTTTTTTTCGATCAACATTTTTAAGGAAGTAGCCTAGGATGATACAAAAAGACTCACGAAAAATGCAGGATGATTTGTCTCTCCTAAAAATAACACAAAAATCATTTAAAAAACTGTTTTTTTAAGTGCTCTCAACGCCAAAATTTAACGATAATGGGAATCGAGTCTCCAGACAATTTTACATAAAAGTCTCCATATTGACCATTGGCCTTTGCCCAATCCTTGTGTTAAAAATAAAAATGTTAAAAAAATAGATTTTTCGGTGGTTGTTGGCAAATTCTATATGACAGACTTGATTTTTCAGTCTAAAAAAAACCGGAAATTTGAACGAAAAAAAATCGTGACATAACCTTATAATATTGCTTTTAAACTTAAAAATTTAAAAATCTCATAGAAACGGCGTGTATTTTTCTTTCGGTGTGTTTTTTTTTTTTTTCAGAAAGCCCATTCAATTTCTTACAAGTTTGTCTTTTACCACTTTTTGATACGATGCAACGGCTCCGAGATAAAGCAATATCTAAATTACGGAAAACAGAAATATTTGAATAATTTTCGCCCTTCTCAAATGTCTATTTCGAGAACAATTGGCTCCATATTAGTAGGGCTAGTGATTTTTCACGGCAAAAAAATCAAAATTACGCGGCATGCCAATTACAAAACATTGAAATTTCAAGACATTTTCACGGTACTCTAAAAACTGCTCAAGATAAACGTAAAAATGTATCTTTTAGCAAAATTATTTACAGAAAAGTGTCTTTAAAGTTAGCAGTAGTTTTAGATACAAAATAAAACCCCCTGACACACATTATTTATTTGAAAAAAAAAACGTGTGTTGTATTAATCTTGAGAAATTTTGACGAATTTCCGTCAGTTGGATTCTATTGTTTATTATATCTTACAAACAAATGTAAACATTGAGTGTATCCCGCTTACTCCAATGATCATTGACATAAGGTGTGAAAGGGATACACTCAATGTTAACATTAGTTTTTAATAATTTTATTGAGATTTTACAAAATAAATTTGCTTAAATATCAAAACGAAACACGTCCTGAACCTCTAATTTATCAACATTTGAATCATAATAAAGATTTTTTTGCTTACCTTAATTTGAGCAATAGGAAAATTTTAGTATTTTAATAAGTTCAGGCAAAACTTCATTATAAGCATAGCATTGCAAAATGGTTAACAAATATGATTTTAATTTGTATTATTTTACTAATCAATTGAATTATACAACACATAATTTATATTCAAAATATTCAAATGTAATGTGTTCTACATTGATAAATTAATATAAATTTAACAAAAATAAAAAAATTAAAAAGCGCACTTTTGGGAATATTTGGATGAAAGTAGCGCACCGTGCAGACCAAACCGTAAGAAACTTGGGTTTTCCATACATTTTTTCGATTTTTCCTATACAAATTTCACCTCCGAGTATCAATAGTAAACGATGACCGATTTTGCTCATATTCGGCCCAGAGTCCTAAAATAGGTCAAGGAACAATATTCAGCTTGTGGATCGAGGTTTTGAAAAAATGTTCCATATTCTGGGAACTCTACTCCATATACACAAAAATGGCTTATATAAGGCCTAGGATAACATTTTTACAAAGTTTCATTGAAATCGGTGAGGGTCGGTTACAAAAGTACCAGAAAAATTCCAGATTTGAATTGCTGGAATTGCTCTAAAATAAATAATAAAAAAATACATTAAAAAATATCTTTCATATTAAACATTTGATTCTTACATACTTAGAAATCATATTTAGCATATTTTTTATGGTAATTTTTTTATATCATTTTGAGAATAAAACTTTTGATTGTAGAATTGATTTGATGTATTTTTTTATTTGAAATAAAACTTACTTACAGTTTCCTTAAAATTAAAAAGGGAGTTTCCCTAGCTCTTGGGCAAAGCCCTAAAATCCAATCACTGATCTGCCACACGACCTGGGTACCCCTCGTGTACTAAAGCACGCCTCAATAGTTTCAGCAGCACACTTTGTCACAAAAAGGGTTTCCGCTCGGGTCGCAGCATGAATGCACAATTAGCTCCGTACATGATCCCATTCACACCTTCACTTATTTCACTGGCACAGGGCTTAGACCAACCTGGCGACAAACTACACCAATTATCAAGAAGCACACAAAATTAGCTCCAAGCCAGCATCGAAAAGCACTAGCGAGCCGATTTATTGCACAGAAAGCACTTTTCCCCTCATAAATCTGATTACTGGTTCGACCCAAGATTTTCCCCGGGTTTTCCACTATAGACAAATTATGTCGCACCTTCACTTGAACGCATAAATCTTCCTATTCAGGCTGGAAATTTTGCGTCTGCGCGATGATTTACTACCCGCGTTCCCGACGAACTCGCACGCAACCAAACCGCACACGGCGACCTGCAACCCGCGGACTGGCTGCGTTGATCGCCGACCGGACCATTGAAAGCTCTGCTGGACCCCACGGTAATAGAGCGGTCCAAAAGGTCTGCTGAGGTCCGCACCCGCGCCTTGACCATGCTTCAAGTGGCTGCTGTTTTGTATGACCAGCGCAGTGCTGGTCTGGGCGATAAAAAAAGGGATTGTAAAGTGTACAGCCCGGGCTTCAAGATCGCAGAACGCGCGCGCGCAGATCTTACGCGGACAAGCGCACTAGATATTTGATAGTTGGGGCGAACAAAAAAAGAGTTTCGCGACCCAACCCATGTCCAATTGGTCTCCGGCAGGCCGGTCTTTGAAGAACCAGCGGGGTAGAACTTACGCGCGTAGACATAATACTCAGCAGATCTTGGAGGTCGAAGTTTCGTTTGATCTGGTGTGTATGATATACTGTGTGTGTGGCACACCGCACAAGTGACCATGTGCGGAAGTACTGGCAGGGTACGGATTTGAGAGATTCTCTGGAGAATATGCAATGAATGTATTAATTTTTGAGTTTTTATTCCAAACTTATCAATGGAGTACCCGCAGTCGACCAGTTTTTGACAGTTCGCTCCATAAGAAATACATTGTAGAAAAAAGCAAAAACTGCTCGAATGGAAATGCTCCATTTAAGTAGATCACATGTCCAGTCTTGAGTTCATTACAGGATCATCAAAAGATTTGTGGCAATACAAAGTACTAGAAAAAAATAATGTATTATTTTTTTTGTTTGGAGTCAAGGCATGATCAGTTTTTAGGGAAAAAAAAAACTTAAAATAAATAAGTAAATTGCACTTTTACAGAGACTAACTCATTTACCATACTGTACCCCCCAAGGGGGAATTGTTAAGCACCGACTCCAGTTCCTTGAGGGGAGGGAGTTGGCCATTGAGTTGGAAGGTTGCATTGTTGGACTTTTTGTCGATTAACATTATGTTAGAATGGGGATTGCGTAAATACAGCTGAAGAATGAAACGTACATTTTTTGCCCAAATTCATTGATTTAACGTTGTGAATCTTATGTTACCGCTAAAAATGATTGGCCAACTTCTTGAAATCCTCGATCTTAATGCGGACGTAATCAACTCAAACACAACTATTGCATCGCAAAAACCGACGATCTTCATTAACCGCCTCAATTCCGGGAACGCCAACGATCAAGGAAACGTTCACCACTCGATTCTTACCCAACATTTGCTCTTAATTTGAGGACCGCACCCTCAACTGACACAACAAAAAAACACGAGCAAATTCATTCGAATTTGCACCAAATTCCTTTCGCCTAGTTCAAGTAAACCTTCAGCACCGAATTCAAATGAATAGTTTGCCAAAAAATAGGCACCCCGAATCGTAACTTCATGGACCCACGAAAAAAATAACCTAATCAAGAAGAATGATTAATCAACTAACAAGATCCCGGCGGGGGGAGGGAGGGAGGGCGTAAACACCCCTGTTTAACGCGATCACTTTACCTCTAATCCACGCCTAGCGATCTCAGTATAGTAGCTGGTAGTTTTGTACCCCTCCGAAGGACAAGGTGAATGTTTCCTAGTCGCCGATCGTCGTCAACGTGGTGGGTATGCTGAGAGCAAAGTATGTGGTACATGTAATTGAGCATACGCAAAAGTATTAGCTGAAGCATGATTCAGAGTCAGGTAGGGCGTCGTCGTCGTCGTTGATGTCGCGCCCACCAGCAGTGGTGATGATGGCTTTTTAGTACAATGTTGAGGTACAGTGCAGGTTAGAGGAGTTTGGTTAGGGTGTTTTTTTGTAACTATTGTAACTCATTGTTCAAGTGAAATATTTTGTTTCTATTTATTTAAAATTATTTTGTGTTTATCTTAACTCAATTTTATTTTTGAGCATTTTTATTCTCTTGTAAATTTCTTCTTTTTTTTTATTTGATATTTATATAGATCTTATGAGGCATGTAAATTTTATGAAAAATGTTTGTTTTTTTTTTTGGTTTCTTTATCAGCGCATTTTTTTTGTTATTCACATTTGGTGTTATGTAATTCAATCAGTAACTTTTAAAATTGCCATACATTTTCGTTTAATAAAGGCTTACTACCTTGAACCAAAATTTCTAAATTCTAAAGAGAAAATCTTGACTTTTTTTTGATAAGGTCCTATAAACAAATGTAAACATTGAGTGTATCCCTTTCACACCTTATGTCAAAGTCCATCGGAGTAAGCGGGATACACTCAATGTTTACATTTGTTTATAGGACCTTATCAAAAAAAACTCAAGAAATGAACCATAAACATGATCAAAGCAGACTAAAAATATTTCATTTTTCAAATCAGTGGCGAAGTTATTTTAAATCACTTCAAACCACTGAAAATCTATAATATTCTTATTTTGTAATGTTCATTTTTAACTTTATTGATTTATTCAGATTTTCTTATCCATATTTATTTATTATACCGGGACCGTGGTGTAGGGGTAAGCGTGATTGATTGTTGTATGCGTCGGCCTGGGTTCGATCCCAGACGGTCCCGGTGGCATTTTTCGAGACGAGATTTGTCTGATCACGCCTTCCGTCGGACGGGAAGTAAATGTTGGCCCCGGACTAACCTAAAACGGTTAGGTCGTTAGCTCAGTCCAGCTGTAGGAGTCGTCTCCCTGGGTCCTGTCTCGGTGGAGTCGCTGGTAGGCAGTTGGACTAACAATCCAAAGGTCGTCAGTTCGAATCCCGGGGTGGATGAAAGCTAAGGTGTAAAAAGAGGTTTGCAATTGCCTCAACAATCAAGGCTTCGAACACCTAGTTTCGAGTCTGAATCTCGCAATCGAGAACGCCAAGGCAATGCTGTAGAGCGAATAATTTGATTTTTGATTTGATTTATTTATTCAGACATTTCACTAACAATCCGTGATTTTTCAAATCAAATTTATATATTAACATTTGTTTTATTATCAACACGATTTGGTCTTAAATATGTCCAGTAATGGGGTTTTGGATCAAATTAATTATTTTTTTAAGTATCCATCCAAACATGGTTGAACAAATCTGAACCTTTTAAAAAATCTCCACGATTATCTTCCATATGGAAACTGATTTAAAAATAACTTCAATGTTTTTCGACAAATTAAACCCATTTTTTTAGAATTATCGACTGAAAATGTAATTGAAACTTGCCAAATTCCTAGTAATGCAATATTTGAATCCTAAAAAAAATCTTGAAACTTTTGAGTTTATTGAAACTTTGTAATCAGGCATGAAAATTTCAACAATAATATTTCATTACTCGTAAAACAAAAATACAATTTTTGACAGGTTGATAAAAACAAGGTTGAGTAGATCTCAACGTTTTTGCAAATCGCTCTTATTCCAGGCAAAAAATAAATTATTTTTGTCGAAAAGAGCAATCAATTTCACCAAAGTATTTTTTTTTAGATTGAAAAACGAATTAACAAATAACATTGAACCTTGAAACAACACGTTATCAAAAAAATGTTATGTAATTTTAAATTGAAAATTAGATTTTGCATCAGAGAATGAATTTCCAAGTTTTGTTCGACATATGTTCGACTTTTTCCAAAAAATCATATTTTAAAAGATTTTTATGTTGGTCCCCTAAAACACTTCAAAAATATCTAAAATTAAAGATAGCAAGCATCTCTCTTTCGATGATTTCTCGGAAAATGATGTTTTGATAGCGAATAACTGCTAAAGTAATGAGTTTTTTTGGAAAGCTTAATGTACTGAAAGTGGGTATAATTCCACCGTCTGTTTAAAATCATCACAATATTTTAGTTTTTTTTTAATTTTTAAGTCAATAATATTTTTTTGATGGTTACTTATTTTGTTATTGTTATTTATAATAGTGTTGAAAGTGTATTAAAGTTTTTTTTATAATAGTGTTAATTTTATTTGAAGTTTAAAGTTTTCACAAAAATAAAGTTGGAAAAATATTTAGGCTTTTGCATTTTTTTTTATTTTAAAGACCAAAAGTATTGTGACCAAGATTCAGATTAACATGGCAAACCTAATAAAAAAAGTTTTCTGAACTTTGAAAATTTGAATTTTGAAAATTTGCAGTAACTTGAAAATAAGCAGAATCACATCACAGAACACTTTATAGTTACAAGTTATTCTGTGATGTGATTCTTTTTGTGCGAAAATATGGAATACCATGAGTTTAAAAATAAATTGAAAAAAATAAATAAAATTTGACTTAACTAAATTACCGTCAACTAGGGCGAATCGAGACTGCAGTCTGAATAGGGACAGCAATTTTTAGAGCTCTTTAAAGCTTGAAATTTGGAAGCATTTTTTTGTTGTTCTTGGTCTGTTCTATCTAAAACCAACCAAAAACATCCAAATATTGTGCAGTAACAAGGCTAAAATAGCTGTCCCTATTCGCCCCATGTGTCCCGATTCGTCCCAGATGACGGTATATTGCTTTTAGCAATTGTTTTGAGCACGGAACAAAAAAAAAAAATTTTTAAATTTGTTTAATTAATTTGTACATTGAACTTTTCCTATTCAGTTTGAAATTTTGCTCTGCAAAGTTACAGCATAAATACCTGCGGCAGGTATGGCGATGGCGGCCATCGCCACCTTTCAGCATTATTTATGAACCTGAACGATCTAATGTCCTCACGCACCATTTCGGTGTGCTGGTGTCAGTAGTACTTTGCGAACATAAAAATTAATTATCACTTTGGGGCCACAACTTCGGCAAAACGTTCCGAAATTAAATTGTCCAATGTTTATTTTATTAGCCCGTTTAGGCTCGCAGATTGATTGCTCCAAATGGGCAAGCGCCCGCGCCCCGGTACTCTTTTTGACCCCCGGGACACTAAATTAATGTTAAGTATATTATAGTAGAGAGGTTTTAGTACCCCTTGTGTCAAAGGGGGAGGCCTACCGGCGGCGTACGTGTAAATCTAGAGTAAAAGGATATTTTGGCCCGTGCGCGCAGCGCTCAGCTCAACCCAAATGGTATCAGATTACCGAAATAAAAAAAATAAAAAATAAACAAGCGTAAATTGCCCAATGGCAGCCGCTGCGTGCACTTGGTCCAGTGATTTATAGTTTCAATTTCAAATGCGACTCCCCTTTCCCCCACCCCTTTGCAAATAGGGTGGTCCATTCGATTGCCATCAGCAGCACCCACCTTGTTCTTTGAGGGGAGACATTAAAAGGTAAGTGCCAAGTAGCAAGGGAGTGACGCAACTTTATCGTGACGAAAGTATCTTAAGGCCACCCAACACGGGTGGTGGAGATTTTATGACGTGTTTGATTAACTTGTTGGGATCGATCTACAATGTGTTGGATTTTTTTGCTTAATTTGCAAACATTGAAACAAATCACACAACATACAACGTTCACGATAGCTGACATTGAGTTGATTAATTCGGTTTCATGTTATAAGTCTAACCTGGTAATTGTCACTTGGTACAAAGAATATCTGATGCTTGAAACTGATTTTGTAGCCTTAGCGTATCCAGTGTTAAATAGTTAAGATCATGAAAATACTGACCTCAGTCTCAGACAGCCTCACCACGATAAAAAACAAGTTCCAAAATCGTGAACAAGTCTTCATGAAATTGGGAACCTAGAACAAAGTGTTCATTTATTGTACATTTTTAAACTTCCGAACACAAGAAGTAATCCGAGACAGTAGCACAAAACTATGAATTATTCCATTAGAAATATCGGAAAATGAAAAAATGCACCACAAAATGCACTTTATTTGTCTTCAGCTCAAAATGCACATGCAATAATTTTATTCCACTTAACACTAACAGTCAAACGTAATTTTCACATATATACCTAAACTCCCAGTCACAGTTGAAATCATCCCACGCAGTTCCCCCGTGAGCTCCCAAGTTGATGCAACGCTCATTCCCAGCTCCGTTGTTTGGTTCCCCGGGCCAAAAGTTAATGTAACCCGTCCGATAACCAACCGGAGTATTCGTGGTAATCCAGATCCACTTGCGCCACTCGCCCAAATCCGTTCCGGCAATCCACCACGGACCCAAACCGTTACTACGAGTCTTCTGAATAACGACCTGCAGCTCGTTGTTGTCCTCGGCGGAAGTTATCGAGGCCAGCCGAAGTCCGACCGTTTGACAGAGACGCCACGCCTGGAAGAACGTCACGTTCTTGTTGTTGAAGATGACGAACCGCTCCTTCAACCTTGGGGAGATCGTTGCCGGTGGCCGTCGCTCGCCCATCGGAGTCCAGCTGTTGGCACCTGCTCCACCTCCTCCACCACCAGGATGGTGCTCGTCATCCGGCGGATGGTGGTTATCGTCGGAAGACCCCGGCCCGGAGAATCCACTGCTGGCGTCGTGAATCTCTCCCACGACCCGGTTAAACCCACCATGGTGCACTTCGCTGATTCCCTCCCCGAACCCGTTGAAATCATCGTTGAACGAGGAACAGCACGTGCCACCGCCGGAAGTCGAACTGACCGACTCGCTGAGCGACGTCACCGTACTGAGCAGTACGACGACGAACAGAATGAGACTAGTGAGATTCAGCACCGCTACTGTGTTCTGGGCGAACATCTTGACAAAACTAACTGTGAATTCCGCCGGAACAATGGTTTTATACCGACCAGAGACGCTTTTCCGTCCGAATCTTCATCTAAGGCTATCAAGATATTGAAGATGAGGCCGAGTTTCGTGCGCCCGAAAATTTTTCTTGAATTTCCTCTAGTGCAGACCTCCCCGGCACAGAAGCCGTTTATCTCAAGACGATTCGCGACGTTCTGCAAAGTGTGGACAATAAAAAATGATAGCACCGAGTTTCATTGTACGGAACAAGAAGAGGCGAGGAAGCGTTTCCCATAGAATTAATGTCTCGAGATCAAAATCAACACCGTAATTGGATAATTGCTCTTTTGTGGCTTGGACCTCGCCGTCGCAGACATTGAGACACGCTAATCGTATTACCTTGAAAGGTGTCAAATGATGATCTGCTTGTTTCCTCCACTTGTCTGTGATTTTGAAAAAAAATAAGCTTCTTCTGGAAAGCTCGAGTTCACCACAAATCATAAACGTTCTGGAAATCTGCACACTTCCCCAACTAAATACCCCTTCCAAGGTTCCGAGGCATTAACCACAGGAAGTGAAAGGGAGATGTTTTACGCCGTGGGCAATTTGGTTTGGTAATTGACCAAATATGTACATAATAAATCAGATTAAAGAGCCTTGACAATGAACATGACCTACCGGGTGGGTGATGGCAGGTGACTTTAAATTTGCTGAATTTATTTATTTAAACGTATTTTTGATGGCGAACCTTTTTGTTACCGTCAGTGGGGGTGACTATGGGTCAAAAAACGATACACCTCTAGTATTTTCTTAATAACAAAAACAATTTAAATAACATCGGAAATCTTTCATCGTAGAATTGTTCTTAGATAGTTTACTAACATTTTCCCAAAATATGGTGGATTTTGATGAACACTACCTTAAATGCCAATAGTTTGAAAATTGACCCAATCTCACCCCTTAGAGGGGGTGACATTGGGTCAAATGAAACTAAAATGATGCTCAAATACAACGATATGGTAAAAACAAGTCATCTAACAGTGTTTCTTGTTCGAGGGAATCGTATTGACATGCTACAATGTTTGAAGTGGAGATTTTCAAACATTTGGGTAGTTTTCGAGCAATTCTAACAAAAATATTAGAAAAATGATTTTTCGAGAGGTCATTTTCGGCCAAAAACGTACCCCAACTTTAGACAGCTGCCAAAATAACAGGATTTGTTCTAGGAACGAGATTTTTTCAGCGGAGTCATCTTAAGATGTCCCCTACACAACCCTTTCAACAGAATTCATTTTCATTGAGAAGAACCTGAGAAATGGTAAAATCCGTAAAAAATCACTTTGACCCAATCTCACCCCCCAGACCCAATGTCACCCCCACTGACGGTAACAATGTTGTTAGGCACGCGAGTGTGCGTTCTCCTAATGAAGAAGGTTTAAGCCATTTTTTACTAACACAGTCCAACAAGATTTTGTCTCTAAGACGAGTATATGTGTTCCTAGTAGAATTTTGCCTGCTGAATCCGAATCCGGGTCCAGAATTGCTCCAAATGGTCCCAATTTTGAGATACACCCGTTTGAAATGTTAGTTTAGGTTAAAATAAGCTACTTTGTTGACTATTTTACAAAAGAACTATTGAATAAACAACTAAACCAATACATGTATCTTAAAGTTCACGTTTTCCTCTTTCTGAAACACCCCTGGTTTTTTAAATTTGATTGTTTCTACGCATATTTATAGCTATTTTAAAATTATATTTTCAGTTGTTCTCATTCAAGTTTTTCCAACTTGCATGCAAGTCAAATTCTTATTTTAAAATGGCTATAAATATGCGTAGAAACAATCAAATTTTAAAAACCAGGGGTGTTTCAGAAAGGGGAAAACGTGAACTTTAAGATGCATGTATTGGTTTAGTTGTTTATTCAATAGTTCTTTTGTAAAATAGTCAACAAAGTAGCTAATTTTGGCCTAAACTAACATTTCAAACGGGTGTATCTCAAAATTGGGACCATTTGGAGCAATTCTGGACCCGGATTCGGATTCAGCAGGCAAAAATCTACTAGGAACACATATTCTCGTCTCAGAGACAAGAAACATTTGATTTTTTGTTGAACTGTGTAATCATCCTCCCGGTACGAGAATCGAACTCACGGCCTCTGGATTGGAAAGCCAGCACGCCGCTAGTCGAAACCCATCCCCTACCGGTCAGTTTTCCCAGTGAGCATATTTACTCTTTTAAGGGATCTGACTTTTTTTTTTTTTTTTTTTTTTTTTTTTTTTTTTTTTTTTTTTTATATTTATTCAGATTTTCTTTTTCATATACATTCATTCAGTTAAAATATTATTGAGTGTCCAATCACAATCGATGACTTTTCACCTCAATTTTAAATACTAGCAACTTTCATTTATTCATGAAATATTGTAGCTTTCGCTATTCAGTGATTTCAAATGTAGGAGGTCCTACATGTACAAAAGGGAAAAAGGGATACCTTAAAACTAACTTATAAACTATATAATGAGCGGATCAATGCAGCTGAAGACTGCAATGATTTTTGTCGAAATGCATCAATTATCTTATTGGACATAACATCCAAAGTGTCAACTTCGGCTAATTGATGAAGTTCACTGGTGCTGAACCAGGGAGGAAGTTTCAGAATCATTTTCAGAATTTTGTTCTGAATCCTCTGAAGTTTTTTCTTCCTGGTTAAGCAACAGCTTGTCCAGATCGGCACAGCATAAAGCATGGCAGGTCTGAAAATTTGTTTATAAATTAACAGTTTATTCTTGAGACAAAGTCTAGAATTCCTGTTTATAAGTGGGTACAAACATTTAATATATTTGTTACATTTAACCTGGATACTTTCAATGTGATCCTTGTAAGTAAGGTTTTTGTCAAAAGCAAGTCCAAGATATTTCACTTTATCCTCCCACTTTAAGTTTACCTCATTCATCTTTATAATGTGATGACTTTTTGGTTTAAGAAAATCAGCCCTTGGTTTGTGAGGGAAAATAATAAGTTGAGTTTTTGCAGCATTTGGAGTAATTTTCCATTCTTTCAAATAAGAATTGAAAATATCCAAGCTTTTTTGTAATCTTCTTGTGATGACACGAAGGCTTCTACCTTTGGCAGAGATGCTTGTATCATCAGCAAAAAGTGATTTCTGACATCCTGGGGGCAAATCAGGCAAGTCAGAAGTAAAAATATTGTATAAAATTGGACCCAAAATGCTTCCTTGAGGGACGCCGGCACGTACAGGTAGTTGATCAGATTTGCTATTCTGATAACATACCTGCAGAGTACGATCCGTCAAATAATTTTGAATGATTTTCACGATATAAATCGGAAAATTAAATCTTTTTAATTTCGCAATCAAACCTTTATGCCAAACACTGTCAAATGCTTTTTCTATGTCTAGAAGAGCAGCGCCAGTAGAATAGCCCTCAGATTTGTTGCTTCGAATTAAATTTGAAACTCTCAACAACTGATGAGTAGTTGAATGCCCAAGGCGAAATCCAAACTGCTCATCAGCGAAAATTGAATTTTCATTAATGTGCGTCATCATTCTATTAAGAATTATTCTTTCGAATAATTTACTAATAGATGAAAGCAAACTAATGGGCCGATAGCTTGAAGCTTCGGCAGGATTTTTGTCCGGTTTCAAAATCGGGATTACTTTGGCATTTTTCCAACTACTGGGAAAATATGCCAAATCAAAACATTTGTTGAAAATTTTGACCAAGCTACTTAAAGTTGCTTCAGGTAATTTTTTAATTAAAATGTAAAAAATACCATCCTCACCAGGGGCTTTCATATTTTTAAATTTTTTGATAATAGATTTTATTTCATTCAGATCCGTATTAAAAACTTCATCTGATGAAAATTCTTGATCAACAATATTCTGAAATTCTATTGAAATTTGATCTTCAATAGGACTCAAAACATTTAAGTTGAAATTATGAGCACTCTCAAACTGCTGAGCAAGTTTTTGAGCTTTCTCCCCATTAGTTAATAGAATATTATCACCATCTTTTAAAGAAGGGATTGGTTTTTTAGGTTTCTTAAGAACCTTTGAAAGTTTCCAAAAAGGTTTGGAATAAGGTTTAATTTGTTCGACATCTCTTGCGAACTTTTCATTTCGCAGGAGAGTGAATCTGTGGTCAATAACCTTTTGCAAATCTTTTTGAATTCGCTTCAGTGCAGGATCACGAGAACGTTGATACTGTCTTCGACGAACATTTTTCAGACGAATCAAAAGCTGAAGATCGTCATCAATAATGGGAGAATCAAATTTGACTTGGACTTTAGGAATAGCAATATTCCTCGCATCCAAAATTGCATTAGTTAAAGATTCCAAGGCTGAATCAATATCAGCTTTGGTTTCTAAAACAAAATCATGATTTAAATTGTTCTCAATATGATGCTGATACCTGTCCCAATTAGCTTTGTGGTAATTAAACACAGAACTATTGGGTCTGGTAACTGCTTCATGAGAAAGTGAAAAAGTTACTGGAAGGTGATCAGAATCAAAATCAGCATGAGTCACTAAAGGACCACAATACTGACTTTGATTTGTCAAAACCAAATCAATTGTTGATGGATTTCTAACAGAAGAAAAGCAAGTTGGTCCATTCGGGTATAAAACCGAATAAAGACCAGAAGTGCAATCTCTGAATAGAATTTTACCATTGGAATTTACTTTTGAATTATTCCAAGATTGGTGTTTGGCATTAAAATCACCGATGATCAAAAATCGAGATCTATGCCGGGTAAGTTTATTCAAATCCCCTTTGAAATAATTTTTATTTTCCCCAGTGCATTGGAAAGGCAAATATGCAGCTGCAATCATAATTTTCCCAAAAGAAGTTTCAAGTTCAATGCCCAAACTTTCAATAACTTTTAACTTAAAGTCACGTAAAGTGCTATAAGTCATGCTACGGTGGATAACTATTGCAACTCCACCGCCATTTCGATTCATTCTGTTATTGGTTATAACTTTATAATCTGGATCACTTTTCAAATAAGTGCCAGTTTTTAAAAATGTTTCGGTTATAACAGCAACATGCACGTTATGAACTCGTAAAAAGTTGAAAAATTCATTTTCTTTCGCTTTTAAAGAGCGAGCATTAAAATTCATAATATTGATGGAATTACTTAGATCCATGATTAAACTTCAGGGTAAGAACAACATCATTGGCAAATTTTAATCCAATCTGGATTGCTTCCATCATGGATGTAGCATTACTCATTGTTTGAATCAAACCAAACAGTGAGTTTTGCAAAAAAGTCATTTTTTCAAACGTAACATCGCCGAGATCAGAAGATCCCAAAGCGTTGCCAGCAGAAAAAATTTCAAATGAAATTTGAGGTACCTGCCCAATTTGAAAATTGGTAGAGGATTTAAAATTCGTGGATGAACCCGAACCCGAAACGACGTTGGCATAAGAAATACCATTAGTGTTACCTAACTTTTCCACGGTAGGGGTATTTCTAGCATTGTTCGAGTGAGACAGCACGAACGTTTGATTTAAAGATGCAGGTACAACCTGACTCTGAGAAAATTTCGGTTTGGATTTCGGCTGATGCTTAGCACGAGAATCCAAAACCTTTTTTCTGATGGGGCAATCCCAGAAATTTGATTTGTGATTTCCACCACAATTTGCACATTTAAACTGAGTGACTTCTTTCACGGGACAATTGTCCTTGTCGTGAGAAGAATCCCCGCAAACCATGCATTTTGGAACCATGGCGCAATGATCAGTACCGTGACCGAATGCCTGGCAACGCCGGCACTGGGTCAGATTCTGGCCATTACCGCCATGTTTCTTAAAATGCTCCCACTTTACCCGTACATGGAACAAAAACTGTACTTTGTCCAAAAGTTTCAAATTGTTGATTTCATTTCTGTTGAAATGAATCAGATAAAATTGTGAAGTCAAACCAAAGCGAGAAATATTCCCATTTGATTTTTTCTTCATTGGTATTACTTGGGATGGGACAAAGCCAAGCAACACCTTAAGTTCGTTTTTGATCTCATCCACCGACAAGTCGTTGGAGAGACCTTTCAGGACCGCCTTGAATGGACGAGCATTCTTGGTCTCATACGTGTAGAAATTGTGTTTGTGGTTTTTCAAATAACCAACAAAAGTTTGGTGATCTTGTAAAGATTCCGTCAACAAGCGACATTCTCCTCTTCGACCAAGCTGGAACGAAACCTTCAAATTGCAAGTTTCCTTGCAATTCTTCAGTTGCGTTCGAAAGCTGGCCAAATCGGAGACGGAAGTCACTACAATTGGCGGAGCCTTTACTCGTTTCTCGACGGCAGAAGGCACAGTACGAGGAGAAGGATCCTTGTCAACAGTTTCGGATAAAACACCGAAACTGTTTGCCAATGGAATTGGAGGATTGACCTCACTTTCAGAATCAGAATCAGACCTCAGAAGAGGCTGTTTTCTTTTTCTGTTTCCGTTAGCCGGTTTAGCGTTCAAACGCTTCACCGACGTAACGATCAAATCTTCAGAAGATTTGCGTTTACCTTTGTTTTGACGCATTTTGCAAGCAAAGTTCTCTTAAAAAGATGGCTTCGTTTGTAAAATACAACAAAATTTCAGGTGGGGTTAGTCTTGAAAAGACTGTTTAGAATTTTGGAAAGTAACTCAGGTAGTCTTTAAAAAGACTGTGAATTTTGTTTGAAATAACTCTGAGCTTAGGTAGTAAAAAATACCGCAGCTCTAGTGTCCGTTCACCTCGAAGGTTCGCAAGACACTGAAGGGATCTGACTTTGCCGAGCCAGACAGGATTTGAACCCATCACCTTCCGCTTACAAGGCGAAACCCGTAACCTCACGGCCACGGAAGCTCGGCGTCGATGAAGGTTCGAGGGTTTTCAATTCTCATTGACTCAACCTTGGGTAGAAATCAAAAATATTCTAGGAAAGCCTGCTGTTTTTTTGTAATTACAAAAAAGTTGAACTTCTTTGCTTATTGAGCAATTCTCTTAGTTTTCGTAAATCAACCTTTTTTTTGCATGAAACTTTTTCCATCGATTCTTCATGTTCAAACAAGCCATTTTGCATCATTTGTTTCTCCATAGATCATTTGCCAAGAATGAGCATTTTTTTTTTGTAACCAAAGAAGAAATTTTGCATCGTTAGTTCATCCATACAAGTTTTCATACAATTTTGGCAGCTGTCCATAAGAAAAGGATATTAAAATATTTAAAAATTTGTACCTTGAAAACGGATTTTGTCTAAATTTGGTGACTAAAGCTAAATTATAGTTATTGCTAAGGACTTTTAAGAGAAAATTAGCAGCACTGTAAAAAAATCATTTCTTTGATTTGACTTTTCACACAACATTTTTAACTGCGCAAAATGACCATTTTTGAAAACTTTTTTTTTGGGATATGTTTTAGATGACAAAAAAATAATCTTTTGAGCTATGACGCAAGTTGCTCAAAATTAATGTGGCATTGTTGCCAAAAAAGTTACTACCGTAATCTGGGGTGAATCGGGACTACAGTCTGAATAGGGACAGCAGTTTTTAGAGCACTTAAAGCTTTTAAATTTGGAAATGGATGTACACATTTTGTTGGCCTGAGTCTGTTCTAACCGAAACCAACCAGAAAAATCAAAATACTGTGCTCCAACATGGTTAAAACTGCTGTCCCAATTCGCCCCATGTGTCCCGATTAACCCCAGTTTACGGTAATTCAATTTACTTTGCTGCGTCCGAAATTCAATAATAAAAAGCAGGGCTGCGGAGTCGGGTCATGTTTTAGACGACTCCGACTCCGACTCCGACTCCGACTCCGGCTTTCTGAGATTAGCCGACTCGGAATCCGACTCCGGCTCCGGCTTTCAGCTCGAACCGACTCCGACTCCAACTCTGGCCTACAAACTCTAGCTGACTCCGACTCCGACTCTGACTCCAGCTTTCAACAAATGGTTAACTCCGACTCCGACTCCGGCTCCACATATTTTTAAATGTTTCTAAAGTTACTTGACTATTATTTTGAAAACATTGATAAATAGGATTATTTAAATACTCTCTAATTGTAATGTATTTCTCAAGGAAAATAAGTTCAATTCACAAAACTGGAAAAAAAAACCAGGTGACAAGTTTTAAACGTAATTGAAACAGAAATCAAAAAATATCTCCAGTTTTGAAATCATTTTCACAAGAACAATTCAGAAGTATGGACCAATATTTTGCCGACGATACATGATTTGTTAAAAATAGTGATTTTTGTAAAAAAATAGATCACGTACTTAAAATTTTTTGATCTCATTTTTATGTAAAATCGAATTTGCAATCGAAAAGTACTATACACATTTTTTTATTACGTGCACCGTTTTAAAAATTAGCCTTCAAAGTTAATTTTTGTCCGAAAAATTCCGTTTTTATTAGAGCGTCCAATTTCCCGGGGTTACAAATTTCCCGGGAAACGGGAAATTTTCAGCCAATTTCCCGGGAAATCCCGGGAAATTTTAAATTTATTTAAAATTGTCATGATCTTGGTTTTAATTAATATTATGCAACAAAATTGTATAGGACATCAACATTAATGGTTTGAATAAGTGTGAAGATCAATTAACAGCTTGACTGCATGTAAAAAATCATTCAACTACAAGAAACTGTATTTTGGTATTTTTTGATGAGAAATATTTTTTATCAATGTGTTTAAACTGTGAGTAAAATGAATCCATAATCCAAAATCATAAAATTTCTGTTAAACTTGCCTCTGTGACCAGTTTATTGAAATGAGAAAAAAAACATATAGAAATTATGTTTTTCATGACAAATACTGGTTTCAACTCTTGAACAAATGGTAAAGCCTTTTAGTGTTGGGTTTACTCCAAACAACCCATTGTTTTCAAATATTTGAAGCAAGCTTTGAATATATTTTTGCATTTTTTGAGAACAAACAATAGAAAGTAATTTTTCAATGTTTTTTTTTATATTATTATGCAACATGATTTAAATTATACGATAAATTAACATCATTCCACAAAAAGTCTTCTATTTCTTCACATTTAACCCTCTAACACCTGTAGTTGCACCAGTGCTCCATAATTCTTTTTTTCAAATTGTAATTTCTTTAGTACTAGGTATTCAACCAATTGAATTAATTCGTTAAACACAAATTCGATTTTCATCTCATTTGATCATGGTAAACAAAAACGTAAAAAAAATAATTTAATTTGGAGGAAAGGAGTTAATATTGTTTTGATGAAATAACATCAATCTGTTAAAAGCTTACCTAATTGTAATAATTTAATACTCATTAAGCAAGATCTATTCCCAGTTGCTTCAAAAATTAATATTATTAGAAATAATTCTGATATCATAATTTCTGATAATCTGATTAATTATATATTAACCAAACAATATTATTTTTTCAGAGCATTTTCAAAAAACAGTTCCAAAAATTTAAGAAAATGTATACATCCGCTTGAATTTCGGGAATTCCCGGGAAATTTACAAATTTCCCGGGAAACGGGAATTTTTTTTTTCGGGAAATCCCGGGAATTCCCGGGAATTTTTTTCCCGGGACGGGAAATTGGACGCTCTAGTTTTTATTTTTTTTTTTTATATATTGTAATATTTTTTTCGAAAAGTTCAAAAAATTTCCTATTTTTTGTCTAAGAAGATTGGACCACTGGTTGCTGAGATATAGCGGATTAAAGAAACAGGAAAATTGATTTTATAAGTCTAACCCAAACAACCCTCCATTTTCTAATGTCTATATATCAGCAATTAATGGTCTGATTTTCAACACCCAAACGGCGGTCGCATGATTTTGATGCATGGCGGCATGAAAGTATATCAGAATCTGCATGAAAACTGTCCTCATGCATTTTTTGCGATATAGGGGTATGACATTTTTGCCCGTTACCGACAATTATCGACATTACCGACGGCTTTTTGGTTGTATTTCACAAAAAAAAAACCCTTATCAGAACGAGGATTGAACCACCAACTTCTTGGTTATTGCTCCGACACGCTACCACCGCGCCATGGACGCTTGATGAAAAGTGAGTGAAAGAGCACCAACATATGCTTCTTTTTGGAGTGTTGCTCGGGGACGGGCCAGCGTTATATGTGTTGGTGAGAACTGCAGATCGCTGAAATGTTTACACGCGGGCAAAAATGATCTAGGGGCTTGCTGCAAAAAATGTTATAAAATATGACATTTTCTGCAGCAAATCGACTGTTGCAGATTTTGAGATATATTTTTCCTTTGGGTGAATATAGAAAAATGAAACACTCGTGAAAATACCAGGCTTCACTGAAAATCACCATTTTTTTTTGTCCGTGAACCTGTTTTTTAATAGTTCTCATCAATACCTACAACATTGTCGAAGACACCAAATCAATCAAAAAATTCCTTGAAAAGTTACAGATCTTCGAATATTTACACCCAAAGGAAAAATATATCTCAAAATCTGCAACAGTCGATTTGCTGCAGAAAATGTCATATTTTATAACATTTTTTGCAGCAAGCCCCTAGATCATTTTTGCCCGCGTGTAAACATTTCAGCGATCTGCAGTTCTCACCAACACATATAACGCTGGCCCGTCCCCGAGCAACACTCCAAAAAGAAGCATATGTTGGTGCTCTTTCACTCACTTTTCATCAAGCGTCCATGGCGCGGTGGTAGCGTGTCGGAGCAATAACCAAGAAGTTGGTGGTTCAATCCTCGTTCTGATAAGGGTTTTTTTTTTGTGAAATACAACCAAAAAGCCGTCGGTAATGTCGATAATTGTCGGTAACGGGCAAAAATGTCATACCCCTATATCGCAAAAAATGCATGAGGACAGTTTTCATGCAGATTCTGATATACTTTCATGCCGCCATGCATCAAAATCATGCGACCGCCGTTTGGGTGTACGTACCATATTTATATGAACTTCTGTCAAAATTGTATGGAGATTACTTGAAGTGAATCAATGACACAAGATGGCTTCTTCTGGGAAGGCCCCATAAAGTTTGAGCCAAATAGCAAAAAAAAAAAAAAAAAAAACAGAAAAAATAGGTTGAAATCGGCCGATTTCGTAGAGAATTGCTTATCTGATAAATCTATTTAAAAAATGAAAAAATGGCAACGCAATGCATGCGACCTAAAAAAAACAATTAAAAAATAAGAAGTTTTGTGAATTAACCTGCATTATAACAAATACTAAACAATAAAAAAACATAATTTGTGTTGAAGTTTAGATAACTCCGACTCCGACTCCGACTCCGGGTTATCAGAAATTTTCGGCTCCGACTCCGACTCCAGCTTATAAAATTTAGCCGATTCCGACTCCGGCTCCGACTCCAGCTGTTCAATTTTTGACGAATCTATAAAAATATACATTTAATCGGTGAAAAATACACTTTTAAAATTTTTAAGGTTTTTGATTTTGAGTACGGATTTTTAATTGATCTGTCCTTATAGGTGGATCTATTCTTGAAAAATATTGTTTTAAACAACAAAAAAAAAACGCTTTTTAGAATTTGTAAATCCGTCTTGCCGAAAGATATTCCACTTTAAGTACATCCGTCTTTTATGCGAACTTCGTTTGACCTTGATATTCCGGGACCATGTTTGTCACTCAAAAATTGGCCAAAATGTGGTTGTCTTTGAAGTGGACCTTTTGGTAATCAAATAGGATTCAAAACCCTAGAAAGCGTTTTAAAGGTAAGAGATTTCTCTACAAATTTGTTATGAAAAAAGTTTTTTAAAGATCGATCCACCAATAAGGACAGATCAATTAAAAATCCGCAACGAAAATCAAAAACCTTGAAATTTTGAAAAACGCAATTTTTACCGATAGAATATTTTTATATTTATAGATTTTGATTCAGGCCGGTGAAACACAACTTTTCACGTATAAAATAGGTGGGGTATTTAGTTTATAATGTTTTGTTCCAGCCACTCCGTGTATCCTTGATATGCTTTTAAAAAAGTAAGTATATTTATAATAGTGCATGACGGGTGGTTTTGTTTGGGCCAAATAATGCCATTTTTTAAAAATATTTTTGAAAGGTTTTAAAAACAACATTGGATTTAGTTTTTAATTTTTTCAATTGTAAAATTGACTCAAAAAGTATTTTTTATGAAATTTTAAAAAATAGCGTTGTTCTGAGATATTGCATTTCAAAAAATGATTATTTTGAAAGGTACATATTTCTTAGTTTTCTTATTCAAAAAACAAAATGTTTTTAGAATTTCAAAATCTCGACAAATGTTTCAAAAAGATGAAAAAAAGTTGCAAACAAACAAAATTATTCAATGTAAACTGTTGTTATTTTAGAGTTTCTTTCCTTCGCTTTTTTAAGATTAAAAGTTTGTACAAAAAATATTTTTGTTATTTTTTCCTTATCAAAGCCAATCTAGGACGCAATTGAGTCTTTGTTTGAATAAAAAAAAACCCAAAAAATGCAAGCTACGTTCAAACAAAATGAGTCCCACATTGACTTTAAATGACATTTGGTTCTTAAGGTGAAAGCAGACGCCAGCTCTAGGACAACTTCTGTTCAACTAAAATCAGTTTCTGAACTCGACAAATTGCTTGTTTTAGCGTCCACAAAAAAAAAAAAAAAAAAAAAACAGAATTTTGTAAATTACGGCCCCTTTTTAAGGTGCTTTCAAAAACTTGAGTCGTGGTGTCAATCTGTCAATATGGCGCTGCCTTCCCGTTTTCTTCAAGATAACATAGTTAAAAATAACAATTTCTCTCAATTTGCGCAATTGAGATGAAACTTTCCGTTAGTGCCAAAAAGACCCGATTTTGATGAAAATGATGATAAATTCTGATGTTTTGAAAGTATCACAGCCCCACCAAAATGATTTAAATGTTGCACTTTGTGGTGTACGACTAAGGTGGAATAACCGCTATAGTATGATTGTCTTTTAGGGTGCTCAGAAAAAAATGACCCCATTTTCCTAAAAGCAGACAAGTGCGTTTGGGCTTTTTTGCGTCTTCTTCTCAATTTCGAGCTAATTTGATTAAGATTGGTCCATTTGTACTCGAGAGTGGAATTGGTGCGAACCTTATTTTTTTTCAAAATGGATTTTATTTCATATTTCAAAGTGTTGTTCATCTTTTCTTTCAATTTCCATACAAACATAATCTGTTTTCGCTCGAATTAAGTTATGTACATTTTCCCACATACTGGACACCCTATCAATATATGTCCTTCAATATCTGCAAAGGTACAATCACACCAATTGCCATATATTTAAGGTTGAATTACTGTTAAGAAATTACTCACATGATCAGTATCAATAAATCATTTCGTAAATCCATACATGGCGCTTGGTTTTCACGACTTCAGCCTCAATTTATAAAAATTATTATGCTCCGGCAAATCCATACAGTACCCAGCCAATCAGACGCTGCCGCACTGACCGTTTAATGATATCAAATTGCACATATTAAGCTGATCTTTTCAGATTTTCCCTTGCGCCAGGGAGGTGGTGCCGCGGCGGTTCATGTGAGCTGATGTGGCAATTTCCTTGTTCTGTAGCGCGCATAATGATCGTATGTTCCCTTCCCGCGAAGGCAAGTCCAACTCCCAGCTCAGATCAGCAGTAAATAATGGCAAACGATCAGCACCGTTGGCGGCGCACCAATTCAATTCAATATCCGTATGGAGCTCAACTTCAGCTCGGTGGCCGGGTTGTTCTGAAGTATGCAAATCTAATCGATAATTTAGATTTCCAACTCCAAGCTGACCGAAAGCGACGGCCTGTGTGCGCGACCTGCATCCATGACTTATGGGCCACCTCCGTGCCATAATCGTGCATTTTTTTTGCGGCCAGATTTATACGCTCCAAATTGGCCCGATTTTGTCGTGCCTCCAAAAGGGAAACTCATGTAGAAATGTCAGTTAAGTATGGGGGGACCTGGCAGACCAAAGTAATGTGGTTAAGGAAACGATCGTGTCGTTACAGTAATAACAATAATGGTTTCGCGAAAAGAGAGACCAACAAAAAACCGCCAGAATCAGAGCGAGATTACGCCAGCTTAAGGTTGGCCGCGGAGGTCACCGAGGCATTTAACTTGCATAATAAGTTTAATTAATTGATAGGCCTGGTGACCTATAAGGGTGCTGACGCTGGAGTGATTGGAATTTTATGCATTGAAATTAAACCAATTTACCGTGTGGACAGTTATACGCGCGTACGTAAATAAGGCAGGATTGTCGTGCGACTGATTAGGCAAAGTCGTGAACTTAGAATTAGGGGCTGCCTTCCGTCAACAGTGGATTTAAATTGTGGTTTTGTTCACGCTCTAACTAGGACTTGGTATTAAGTTGCACTGATTTGGTTCATTAAGTGTTCGTTAAAATAATCAAATCGAAACTATCTTATTTAAATTCAGAATACATTAATTCTCGACGTTATGTTTTTTGATTATATAAAAAATATTTACCAGTAACATGATAATATGATCATTTCAGCAGATTTATAGGGTTCAGGAGGCTCACCTGCAATGAAAAAAAAAAGGTTTTGGGGAATGCAAAATATCAAACACTGTTAAGCTACATGTCAAATATAATATAACGCATTTTTAATGTTTATATATTTTTTTAACGAGTGGGTCTCGTGGCGCAGGGGTAGCGGCTTCGGCTGCCGATCCCGATGATGCTATGAGACGCGGGTTCGATTCCCGCCTTATCCACTGAGCTTCTATCGGATGGTGAAGTAAAACGTCGGTCCCGGTTTCTCCTGTCTCGTCAGAGGCGCTGGAGCAGAAATCCCACGTTAGAGGAAGGCCATGCCCCGGGGGGCGTAGTGCCAATAGTTTCGTTTCGTTTCATATTTTTTTAAATAGGTACCAAGATACCAATTGGAAAAAGAATAAGTCAAAGTGAAGTTTTAATCATTTGTTTAATTAAAAGATGTTATACAACTAGAGATGATCTGATCTGGTTTATATGTTTTTTTTATTTATCGGAATTGAGTTTTAAAATTAGAAAATTACCTGGCTCTACAAATTTTTAAAATAGTTTTGCATAACTATTCGGATTATTTTGATTGTTTAAAGAAACATTTCCACTATGGAGCAATTCCAGTTCAATCAGGAATTTTACTGGTACTTTTGTACCCAACCCTCTCCGAAATCAATGAAACTTTGTAGACATGTTATCCTAGGCCTATATAAGCCATTTTTATGTATATGGAGCAAATTGTACTTGAAAATAACATTTGAGAAGGGCGTAAGTTATTTATATATTTTTGTATTTTGTAATTTAAAAATTACTGTATTGTGCATTACTTTGGCATCGTATCAAAAAGTGGTCAAAGACAATCTTGTAGGAAATTGGACGAGCTTCCTGAAAAAAATACACTGAAATAAAAATACACGCCGCTTCTATGAGATTTTAGATTTTTATGTATAACAGTTGTATTTTAAAGTGACGTCACGATTTTTTTTTTGTTCAACATTTTTGTTTTTGAACACATTTTTAAGATGCAACGGCTTCGAGAAACAGTAATTTTTAAATTACAACATACAAAAATATATGAATTACTTAAGCCCTTCTCAAATGTTATTTTCAAGTACAATTGGCTCCATATACATAAAAATGGTTTGAACTGGAATTGCTCTATGTTACTATTATTTTGATGAGCATTTTTTGACATATTCGCCTGTTGAAATTTTTTTTTAAATTTTTCTGCAAATTTGCTTTGATCCAAACCTGTTGAATGTGTAGTCAATGCACTAGCAAAAGCAATTGTAGGAACTGCAAAGTGAAGGGAGAATGCATTTTTAAACGGTTTATTACTGCACACGGCATAAATCCCGTCCAGTGTACAAAACACCTACAAATATTTACCAACCAAACATTTTATTGGGCCAAATAAAACCACAATTCGTTTAATGAAACCGATAATCACTCGAGTTTTATGGTATTCAACGAAGATTGCAAATAAAAAAAAATGACAAGTGATGAGTCTTAACAGCCTGAACGCCTTGAATCAACTTTGACATAATAAACATCCTCAAAATGTTGTTAAAATGATCAGAGTCAAATCTGCTCAAAAGCCCCACGGCTCCACTCTAGGTTCCATAAATTTAACGCTCTTTTAACTCTGCGATAACACGTCCCCCTCTCTCTCTTTCAAATTATAGGTTGTTAAGCAGGTGACGGTCAAATTTCTGACATTAAACCCATCTTCAAAATCTGTTATTGGACGTCGAAAATAAGAAGATCGGGCCAACATCGTTGGGATCGAGAAAAAAAAGTTTCAGACGGAATGGTGAAAACGAGAGTGAAATAATCACACACATTTAAAGTTAGTAATCAACGCATACAGGTCGAGCGATCTTTGCAAGGGAGATCCTCGCGCGCACTGGTTCAGCTGGTTATTTTTTTATAAACGAGATTTTTTTTGTTTACGAGATTCGAAAGACTGATTCCAGCGCAAAGTTCAAGGGGAACGTAATTTCATCTTATGTGGGGTATTTTATGATAGTCTTAACGTCAGAGGAATTGAGATTAAAGTGGTGACATTAAAGATCCTTTAACACCTTTAAAAAAAATGAATTTCAATAATAAACACTATGCGATTGAGTGCATTACAATTTCATTTAACCTATCTGCTGAAAAATTTGATTTAGAGAAAAAAAACAGCATCTTGACATTCTGTTTTCAATTTTTGGAGATTTTTCGGCAATACTTCATTATTTTCAAAACGTATTAAATAAAGTGTTTTCATTCTTTATGAGTCACAGAACAATTCTGTGACCACTGTCTACCCTGCGCGTTTAAAACTCAATAATTTAGTGTAAATTAAGGTTAATGACGGTTTAGCTCACGGCACAGCACACATTAGTGCGTCAGAACACATTACCATTTTAAATTGTTGTCGATTAGGATCCCCATTGGCAGTGCTACAAGCTAGAACTGGTCATTTCTAGAACCTCCTATCCAACATCTCCATCTGTCCAACGCCACAATCGCTTCATCAACCTTCCACAGCAGACACACATTTGTGGCGCAGAAAATGCCTTTTGAGCGAATTCCCGTGTTCGCAATTACACACCTTATTCAAATGTCAAATATGCCCGAAAAATGTGTCGGACATTTCAGCACCAGCCGCACGTTAAAAGCTTTATAAATATTCAAGAGGGAGCACCCACAACTAGGCCGTGGCCGCGCACTTGCCCTAGAACAGTGTTCAGCAGCAGTGTCAGCGCGATCTTATCTTCCCAAAGTGGTGCTGGTGTGCAGAGTAGTGGCAGCACGACTGGCAACAAGGCCATTTTCACGTATAGATCGCAAGTCCTCTCTACATTCCATTTGGCACACGACTAGGTCAGGCCGGACATTCCAACGTGCGCAGTTCAAATAAGGTCCATTTTCACTTCCAACCTCGACGAAGGTTGAAGCGGCTTCGGTGTAGTACCAGAACTTCATGGCGCCCTAACAGTTTAAAAGTGTTTCCGAAGACATCTCTTCAACGGCAATGTTTTAATCGCATGTAATTGCAACGATGGACGGGCGAACCACCGGCGACGGGTGATTGACGATTGTTTATGTTTTGAAGGGGAGTGTGGAGTTGAATATATTTTCTTCGAAAATTAAAAAATAACAATGTTAAAATAATTGAAAAAAAAAATAGTTAAAATAAAATTGATTTTGGGAAAATATTTATTTATTTTTTAAATAACCGAGCATAAGCAGGCTTGGGAAATTAGGAGTAGGGGAAATATACCTTTTCTAATCAAACACCTATTTTCGTCATATGAAGAGTTTAATGCTCGATTAAAGCTCCAAAAATACTATTTAGGCTATAAACTAACCAGCAACAGCACCGCTTCAAGTAAGCACGCAAATTTATGCCATTTACTGTCCAAAAAGATCAAATTTAATGCATTTTTGGTCATAATTTCTATTTTGCGAGACCATCTCTCATCATTTTGGTGGCACACACATCCACACGCAAGGTGAGAGGTTAACTGCTTAACGAAAGTCGCCATCAATATCTTTTCACTTGAGCTAACGATTTCAAAGCGCTTAAGATATAAAATTGCTTCCAACTACCGGCAACATGTTCTTTTGCCACTCACTTGAAAAATAATCCCAAAAAATGTAAATAATTAGCTCACGGTGGGTAAGAAGGGGATTATTATGCAACTTGCATGCACCTCGGAAATTCCTCCGGGAGGTTGTTGGGGGGACTGTTCTGAGTCAGAAAAATCGATTCCCAAAATATTCTGTCGGTGAAAACTGATTTTATCTCGATTTGAAGTTAAAAAACATAATATATCACCTAAAACCTCAAAAATACGTCTAAAATCTCGGTCTAACTCTGGACAAAAAAGTTAATTTTCATCAAGATATCAATTCTGGAGCAACATTTGAAAGGGGCGGTACGACATTGCTCTTACGGCCTTTCGTCCCATTTAAACGCGTGTAATGAAAGGCCGTAAGAGCAATGTCGTACCGCCCCTTTCAAATGTTGCTCCAGAATTCTTAGTTCCCAAAATATAATCCTGACAAAGTACACCTTAAATCGGTCCATTACTTGAGTCCCAGCGTCATCCGGAGGTGTAAAATAGTGTTATTTAAAAAAAATATATTTTCAATTTGCTCTGGTAAATCAACTGTCATGTCTGAATTCAAAAACTAATGTTGTATCATTGTTGCAAACAAAATGAAGAACAATTTTGCAGAATAAAGTATGACATTTTATCAATTTTTAGTAAAGTTATGTCTATTTTAGTGGGGAAATTGCTGCCAATTTTCAAAATTCTTCGATATTTAACTCATTCCTGTTATAAACAGCTACTACGATCATACTCAGTAGAATGTAACAAAAATTACTTTTTGGCGTTCATTCAGGGGCTGGTTCCAGTGGGCGTACTGAGCTCAAATCCCAATTATGAGCTTGATTGAACTTAATAGGAGCTGTCGCTTTGCATTTGAATTTTAAATAGGATTCAACTCGTAAAAAACATGTTTTTCAAAAATGTAGATTTTTTAGGCACATTGGCCACTGAAGCGTTTATTTTCAACATCATTGGCGTGTAGGCCAGATCCTTGCGCATGTTTTGGTATATATAACATTGAAGTTTTGAGCAAAATGAAATGGCTCGTCGCCTATCTTTTCTGCTGATCCGTTTTTTCGAAAAATTTCAAAACTTTGAAGGCCTGAATGTTATATATACCAAAACATGCGCAATTTTTAAACCAAGACTAACAATTTTAAAGGGCGTAATATTTAATGTTTGGCCCTTTTGAAATGTTAGTCTGTTGACTTGAAAATTTTGAAAATATTGTTTTCGAAAAGATCGGAAAATTTCACAAATCTTTCATATTTTAACATTGAAAATCGAACCATGAGTTGCTGAGATATCGACAATAGAAAATGATGGATTTTTTGTAGTGAGACTTAGAAAACATCAATTTCCCTGTTTTTAAACATTTGCATGGCAATATCTCAGCAACTAAGGGTCGTATCAACAAAGTTCAAAAAAGCAAAATATAGAGGATTTTCTCAGCTTTTCAAAAATATTTTTTTCAAGAGTGAGCAAACATGTGCACTAATTTTAAAAAATGAAAAACTGCGACTATTTCCAAAAAAGTCACCTAAAAGTGGATTTAACTTGAAAACGGTGCAGTTTATCAAAATTTCACTAAAGTACTTTTTGATTGCAAATTTGATTTTACATCGAAAAATGAAGTTGAAAAAATTTTGCGACCGATATTTCGATTTTTTGAGAAATCAGTATTGATTCAAAAATTCATAACTCGCTCAAAGATTTTTTGCACAACCTGGAAATTTCTGAAAAGTTGGCATTTTATGTCCTCTAAAACATATCAAAAAAAAAATCAAAAATTGTGTTTTTTTGCAAATCAAGTTTTAGTGATAAAAAGTTAAATAAAAAATCACCAATTTTTTTTTACCGTGTATCATTTTTTTCCAGTGTAGTCCGTATCCATACCTACAACTTTGCCGAAGACACCAAATCGATCAAAAAATTCCTTCAAAAGATACAGATTTTTGAATTTTCATACATCATTTTTGTATGGACAGCTGCCAAGTTTGTATGGAAAATTATATGGACAAGCTAATGATGCAAAATGGCTTCTTTGGGCATACCGAAGGCACCAAAAAAGTTTGAGCCGGATTGAAAAAATACAAAAATAAAAATTGCAGAAAAAAAAACGATTTCGTAGAGAATTGCTCAGTTGTCTCCATGTTTGCTGCGCACTTCCCCACGCACAAGTTGCGTTTTTTAATTACGAAAATTTTTGTACTCAAACATGTATAGGTCATCGTTAAAATTTTAAAATTATCGCAGTTTTAGTGAAAATAGTCGTTTTTTCCCGTTTTCGTCATTTTCCCATTTTTGTGCGAGGCGCGTCGAAAAACCCAGTTTTTATTTTCAAAAAATCGTATCTCGGAAAATTGAAAACGTAACGTCACAATTTTTCTAAATGTTACGTAAAATTTTCTGAGGAATCCGGTAAAAATATTATCAGACATAGGTTCTTTGGTCCCGAGACCATCAAAACATCATTTTAAGTATTCATACGACCTTTTCAACGGTTAGGCTAGATATTTGAATCTTCTTACTATTTTTCCTTAAAAGCCTCACTAATACCCTTTCATTTGCGTCCAAGACAGCTAAAATCGGTTGAATTGGCGCGGAGTTATGATCTCTTAAAAAAGTGATTTTTTGCAAAAATCGACGAAAATGGCAATTTTTTGGACCACCCTAACACGGCGTAGGTCACCCTAATGGCCAAACAAAATAATACGGGTCTAATTATTTCGGCCAAGGAACCCCCAGAAACGTTTTGAGCCCGATCGGAGAACTTTTTTTTTTAATCATGCTGTTTTCGTGGGGAATAGCTACTTTTTTTATAAACTAGCATTGTCAAGTTTGCCATTTTCCCCCTTCAATCCACGGAATTACAAACTGGTGGCAGTTAGCATTCCATCCTTCATGTACCACTCAATAGTACCTACAATATTTTGCACAAACTAAATAGAGCACCACAACTCCATTGCTCCGGTTCTTGCTTGCTACTGACCTTGCTCGATGGCGGCCACACGTCAACCATCCAAGACCAGAGCAACTACAGTAGATCACCAGATCGCCAACGGTCAACCCAGCAGCAGCAGCTGACGGAGGTCAAAGTCGTCAATCATGACCGACGAGTGGACTGGACTACCAGGTCGCGGCGAGGGTGCACAAATCGAAGGCATGTCAAACATGTGCTCTACCGTTTAATTACGGATCGCACACACACACGGCTAGTGGGGGCCAACATGGCACAGTGGGATTGGTTGATGACAAATGGTCAAATATTTGAACTCAAGATTTTTCATGTTGAGCTTGCAGTAACTCTTTAGTTTTTTGTTGTGTTGATTTTGGCCACTAAACATTTGACCCACTGTGCTTCACTGTGGGGTCCAAGTGATGAATATAATCCAATCAAATCTGAAATGTTCAATCATAAATTGTTCAAAAGGGTTCAAACGAAGGGGGGAAGCCTGTCAATCGGAGCCAGACAAATCGAGTCAAACCCAAGAGGCTTCAAGGATTCGGCCACAAGAAGTTGTGAATAATGTGTGCAAACATTTTTGCACGCCTCGGTCTGACCTTCAAGTGGAGCGCCCATGGCTCGGGTGCGCCACCGCCGTTCAACCGTGACTTTGCGGACCGCGGCCAGGAGGAATGGTGTAGTGGTTATGGTATTCAAATTGCAAGAACGGAACGCAGCTGATTATAAAGGGGGTGCACTGCTTTCTAATAATTGCCACCCGCGCCGTGGCGCCCTTGCATAGCGATTCGGTTTAGGAGCCCCCTTCTCTTTCGGACGGGGTTCTAGAATATGGTGAAGTTATGCAGTTTGGTTTCCGCTGACCGTGGTGTGAGCCGATTGAGGCAACTAGGGCGATAAGTTGTGATTAATTTATGCAGGGTGATTACTGTACTGGAACAGCTAATAATGTTTGATAGCTTATAATAGTGTTAAGGAATTACTGGCCTATACCAATAACTTTCAACTCGAAAATGCCAGACCTTGACTCCAGGAAGTCCCAGCACGACCTTTACCCAAATCCAGTTTCCAGACTGTGTTCCAAATGCCATCGAACTGTTCACCTTTCACGGGACGCGCTTCAACAGCTCTGTCTTCAAACGAAAGAATCGATTCTTGATGGCACAAGTTTCCAGAAATAGCGTCCTGCCCGCGGCCCCGACATTTACACACCCGAGAAACGCCCTGGAACGGGTGGGCATAAATTACACAGCGCCAGGAACCCGTTTTCGACGCCAAAGTAAGAGGGAACCCGGATTCGATTAGTCTGCGTTGGTTCAGTCCAGTTTTAAGGCCGGATAAGAACGGCCCAACCCTGGGCGGGGTGTCCCAGAGGACACACACACGTATCTCGTGGCGAGATCCGGACATGGCATTGGACATTTAATGATACACTCTATTGGATTATGGGCTCGGGTTCTAGCTCACGTGAAGTTAACCCTTGGCACACCATTCTAAAGTTGATAATTGCCCTTAAACGCTAATGACCCACAACTCGAGGTGAGTTTGTGAAAGTCTTATTTTAAATCAAAAAACTTAGTAGGCGATAAGCTATCGCTCAACCCAAATCCAATGCCAACAATCGCCATCGTCTGGTTACCATAATGACCATGAGGATTGTAGAGGTGTTTTTCGCGCCCTGGCAAGATAAGATTGGACAAGATTGATCCTATTTGGACGTGACTGGGCTGCAGCAGCAGTCTGGACCCGAAGTGTCCATTACCACCGCAACCAGAGCGCAGCACGATATCTGCTTGGACAAACAAGGCTTAGAACGGGCACACAGCACACTTTTGCACACATAATTCGATAATCTATTTATACACAGTTGTCATTTTTGCAGCGATACAAGGCGTTGGTGCCCACATCGCTGCCTTCCCCCCCGCCAGAGAGGGCTGCTAATGACGGCCGGAATCGGGGTCATTAAAACCGAGCCGAGAACTTTATAAATGTGACTTTCTAAAATGTGCTGCTCTAGAACACCTTTTATTGCGCAATCAGAACGGCGGCGCGACGGTGCGAGATAAATCACGCTGGGGAGGTTTGATTAATGCCTGCGGGGACGCTGCCAAATGGTTGAGTGAGTTGTACTTAATTTTTTGATAGACCAACGTTTGGATATAATTTTCTTTTGACGAACCAAGGGATTACAATTCAAGGAAACAATTTTGATTTAATCCCTTTGATTCCTCTGATTTTAAAATTGTTCAAACATAACCTTTAAATGTATGAATTAGTAAAGATTTAAGTGTTTGTGATGAATATACTTTTTTTCGCTTTCATTTAGAAAAATCCTTTGGCTGTTTGTTTTTTTCAATGATGAACGATCGTAATTTTTTCAGCTACCTGATTTTGGAGACATTTATTTGTTATAAAAAATAATGTTTAATGGTCTTTAATCCGGTAATTTTGAAAAACATCTTGTTTGAGGCCATCGCAAAAAAAAAATCAAGTTAATGTCGCCCTTCAACCCGGAAAATCAGAGGGCATAAATATATTCTTCGTGAAACTACTTAATTTGCCTATCTTTCTTGAACGACGAAAAGGCCAACGTTTCTCTACTAAAAAAATAACAGAATCGATAAAAAAAATGTTTGATTCAACGGCTGAAAAGATCATCATTTCAGCACTGTATCGAAAAGCAATAATTTTATTTTTTTTTTCTTTATATTTATTCAGATTTTCTTTTCCATGTACATGCATTCAGTTAAAATATTATTGAGTGGCCAATCACAATCGATGGCTTTTCACCTCAATTTTAAATACTAGCCACTTTCATTTATTCATGAAATATTGTAGCTTTCGCTATTCAGTGATTTCAAATGTAGGAGGTCCTACATGTACAAAAGGGAAAAGGGATATAATGAGCTATATAATGAGCGGATCAATGCAGCTGAAGACTGCAATGATTTTTGTCGAAATGCATCAATTATCTTATTGGACATAACATCCAAGGTGTCAACTTCAGCTAATTGATGAAGTTCACTGGTGCTGAGACAGGGAGAAAGTTTCAGAATCATTTTCAGAATTTTGTTCTGAATCCTCTGAAGTTTTTTCTTCCTGGTTAAGCAACAGCTTGTCCAGATCGGCACAGCATAAAGCATGGCAGGTCTGAAAATTTGTTTATAAATTAACAGTTTATTCTTTAGACAAAGTCTAGAATTCCTGTTTATAAGTGGATACAAACATTTAATATATTTGTTACATTTAACCTGTATACTTTCAATGTGATCTTTGTAAGTAAGGTTTTTGTCAAAAGCAAGTCCAAGATATTTCACTTGATCATCTTTATAATGTGATGACTTTTTGGTTTATGAAAATCAGCCCTTGGCTTGTAAGGGAAAATAATAAGTTGAGTTTTTGTAGCAATTGGAGTAATTTTCCATTCTTTCAAATTAGAATTGAAAATATGTAATCTTCTTGTGATGACACGAAGGCTTCTACCTTTGGCGGAGATGCTTGTATCATCAGCAAAAAGTGATTTCTGACATCCTGAGGGCAAATCAGGCAAGTCAGAAGTAAAAATATTGTATAAAATTGGACCCAAAATGCTTCCTTGAGGGACGCCGGCACGTACAGGTAGTTGATCAGATTTGCTATTCTGATAACATAACTACAGAGTACGATCCGTCAAATAATTTTGAATAATTTTCACGATATAAATCGGAAAATTAAACATTTTCAATTTCGCAATCAAACCTTTATGCCAAACGCTGTCAAATGCTTTTTCTATGTCTAGAAGAGCAGCACCAGTAGAATAGCCTTAAGATTTGTTGCTCCGAATCAAATTTGAAACTCTCAACAACTGATAAGTAGTTGAATGCCCAAGACGAAATCCAAACTGCTCATCAGCGAAAATTTAATAATTTTAAATATTGTTACGATTTGAACGGTGAATAGACTAAACGCATGTATATTACATAAGAAAGGGAAGCATGATCTTGAAAGTCCCCAGAAACATGTAAACTTAGACCTTACGGGACTCATTTTTAATATATCCCTAAAAATTACTTAATCCAAACCAATCATGTTAAATTCCCAAAGCTTCAAAGTATAAATATTTTTAAAAAATAAACAAAATACCGTTTTTCGTAGATCCATACTGATTTTTTTCTAACTCACAATATGGGTTTGATACACGAAGCCAAATTTTGGATGCATTTTTACTTTATTAGAGATTTTGGATGAGTTTTCAATGTTTTAGAGTTTATGGAAAGTTTTAGCCCCCCCCTTCAAAATTGGTCCGAAAAATCAAGTAGCAAAAAAAAAAATGTTTTCCAAAAAACTTCAAAATTTTACAGGAAATAGAAGTCAAACAAACTGAAAACAATTTTAAATGCATTTTCCTGCGTTTCAAATCATATTCAGTGTGTCTGGGAACAATCAAAAGTATTTTCAATTTTAGTGGAATTCCAATGTACAGCACCACAAAAAGATTTTGCAGCGAAAAAAAATGAAAAGTTTTTATTTTCAAAAGAAGACTTGGACATTTTCAAAATTTATGATTGCAAAATAACTGGGCAGGTGTAAAATGCATTTTAAAATATTTTTTTCATTAAAATGTTAATACCATGGCTTGTAATTTCAATTTTATGTTTTTTACTCCCCCCCCCTCGACTTTGGCTAGAGTCGAGGAACATAAAATTCAGAAAAAATATTTTCAATGACCTAAGTATTGACGGAAATATTTATTTTTCGATAAAAAAAAGTTTTTGCGGTGCAGTATATCGAAATTAAAAAAAAAGATAAAATAAGCATTCTTTTCAATGCTCAAAAGTTGCCTTTAGATAGTTTTCAGTTCATTAGACTTTTATTTTCTTTATTTTTTTTAATTGCCCCCTGATTTTTCGTCCATCCCAGGAATTCCCAGGACATAATTCCCGGGATTTTTTCAAAACCGGGAATTCCCGCATCCCGGGATTTGCTTATATTTTGTACCGGGTTTAAAAAAAATAAAAAAAATTATACAAATTTTGGTCTGGAATTCAAATTTGGTTGTGAGAAAAGTTGAACAGTTCAATACATAGTAAGCGATAAGAATTGTATGACATTAAAATGTTTATTCGGCATATATCAGCGCTTATTTGGCTTATCAGGGAAATTTTTAAATATTGTTGTTTACAAATCCGCAAAATGCCGTGCGTTTCCAATATTTTCATTGTTATTTTACGTATTTTTAATATTACGTTTTTTTTTTATTTTTAGTTACGTTAATAAACATATTGATTTTTATCGGAAAAATATCATTTTAAATGAAATCTTAAAGCATAGGTGTCTGAGGCAAATCAAAACAAATGAGACGAATTAAAACAGCTGTTGAAGCCAATTTGTTTGCATAATGTTTTGATTTTTAATTGATTTCGAACAAAACAATCAGTAAACCGATTTCCACATTTATTGCACTAAAATCTCCTGTCCTTGTAGTTACGATTTTCCCTAGTTTGCGGTATTAACTTCAAAATAATTTAATTTAAAAAAAATATAAAAAAAACCTGATTTAATCCCACCTGGGGTGAGAAATAGCCTTTCTTACTAAAGAATATAACAATGGTAGAACTTTTTTCAATTCATAAAATCGACTTTGTTTATTTATAACGTCAGCACAAAAGAAAGTCTTATGATGAAAGCAATGTATTATAAATGATATGATTTCCAAAAGAAATAAAAAACGCAATTTACCCCAAAAGAATATTTTCAATCGTACAATATGTTTGTACGTTTGTAATCAACTAAGCGTTTATGACAAACGCGATCATAGCAAGCTTCCCATGCGCCAGTGACAACGCACACCGCGGTTTTGGTTTTTTAGCTTCGGTACGAGCCCTTTTGTGTGTTGGTATTTTGGTTCATCGTTCCAGCGCACCAAGCCAAGCAAAACCGAGGTACAAGTGAAGGTACAAGCTAGC